>NC_090856.1:12355000-12655000 GCF_024217435.2 Syngnathus scovelli | reverse complement strand
CTGGAACATCTCACACCTAGGAGGTAGTAGCCATCCCGTCAAATGGCTGGCTTGAAAGTAACGTGGCAACATATTGGCTGGCGCATACAACGAATAACGATGGCGCTCAACTACAAAGCGGGCCGACGCCATCTAGTTAGGAAGACAGCAAAATTCAGTCTTACCTGCGAGAGCACAGCTGAATGCAGAGCTTCTCCCCGGCGGGTCGACCATCCCACAAACAAGTTCTGGCTTTGGGGAAGCTGAGCGCCGCCAGGGACCTTCCTACAGGTCTACGCGGACAAAAACAAGGGTCACGCTTTTGCTTGGGGTGGGGAATCGTTCCACCGGCAAATGCGACTGCTTGCGCCGTTGGAGGGACGGCCATTCGGAATTACAGTTTGCTCGAAATTAGTCTAAAACGCTTATCGTAAAAACGCTTAACGTTGCTTGAGTTTAGAAAACTGCGAAGACTCTTGAGCAGAATTCACATGCAGGTCTGCCTATTCCGTCCGGCGTATTTTGGCGTTTTAGAGCCGTTAGGCTTTTCCTCTGTTCATAAAAGCTCAATGTTAGAACACTGGGGATGAAGCCACAACCTTAGTGAGAGTGAGGATCACGCTTCTACGTCATCATATCAGCTGACGGGAAAGTTCGCTCACCTTCCGCTCACGTTTTGAGAACTGAGGACCTGGTGGAAAACAGCAGCAGCACCTGGAGGAGCCTGGGGGTTGATCGGGCAGCTCATCGTCGACGAACTCTTTCATATAAGACAAATCAAATAAAACAAGCAAACAAACGAAAACCTTTGCGACTAGCGCGCGGTAACGTTAACGCGAGGCCTCCTCGACTCGGTGTGTCCGTTTGTCAGAGCACTCACGCGTCGGCTAAGAAAGGATGAAAATAGTGCAGTAGCCTCTCGTATTCTGGGTTCAGGTTTGGGTTTGGTGAAATTTCCGCACAGCGAACACACACGAGCGGAAGCAATTAGACAATGGCGCTGTTTGTCACTCGGCTGGCGGGCCATTCGGTAGACAAACGGAAGAAGGAATTGCGCTCGACGCGGTGCCGACCAATAGCGTGTCGCTTGGCTTCCGCATTGTTTGGTAATGGAAAGGAGAAGAAATCCTCACAGCGCCCCCTCACTTGGCATGAAATTGCTATAGTACCGTATTGGCCCGAATATAAGACGATGTTTTTTGTATTGAAATAAGACTGAAAAAATGGGGTTCGTCTTACATTCGGAGTCTAGACATTATATTCACTTGTGCGCAGCGGTAAGTTAAAGGTTACCGGTATCAACTGAGTATGTTGCTGTGATCGTGTGCGTCTTTGAAACAAAGTGAGTATATACATTTCATTGTTACTACTGTCCACTAGTGATGGGTCCATGAGGCGTCGTGTATCGTTTCGACACATTGCCAAACTGTATTGACACTGTGTTGATACTGTGTCGCTGACTGCTGACACCCGCTGGACCTTAAAAATACTACAGGCAACCTAGTTGACAGACACGACTGACACCAATTTGATGATTTGTTAATATACATTAATTAATTTAAGTTATTATATTTTATATCGTATTGTTTCACATATTCATTTAAATTGAAAATATATTTTATTTTTTAGTTACAGTCAATCAATAATGTGAACATGTATCGTAACACGAAAATCTAAGTGAACGTGCTGTGAAAGAGGATGCTTGTGCACTGAGATTTGTTTTTTACTAATTTTTATTTAAAACAATAAGTTTTTCCAATGTTTTGAAATTGAGCCTGTTGCGCTTTTTGGACACAATTCCTCCCGCCGTTGAAAACACACTCACACAGCACAGATGAGGCTGTAGTGCAGTGTAGTGGGTCTTTTGATTGTCCCAGTATCTGACTTGGGGCTGCTCCATAATTCTTGATAAGTTCGAGGATGAACCGCAAAAGATCAGATATTGTTGTAGCAGATCCAGCCCGTTGACAATACGCTTACTTTAACAGAGCTAAAGCGCGCTTCCTTGACAGACTACAATGCTGCTCGTTCGGTCACGTGGCTTTTTTAAAGCAATACACCCACCGACACGGGGCTTCGCTCTATGAGCTCGACACATACGCCGACGCATCGGTGTTGCCGGACCCATCACGACTGTCCACAGTTGTGCCTTTTGTCCGATCGGGGTTTACTTCGTGTGCGCTGTTAGGTTACGGATTCTAGTTATTGATCTGACTCCAAATTGCGATCAACACTTAACACATAAATTGCTATGTCCTAATCCACACACTGGCGCACCTAACAATTTTGCGAGTTCGTTCTGTCAAAGAGAAGACCAGTAGATCAATCAGACCAAATTTACCAATTATTTATTCCTGACAAAGCGCACTAATACAGGCCTGGGTCCCGGGTCCCTCACACTAAAACTCGTGCGTTTTTGTGACCACCAAAAGACGACACATTCTTCCGGGTTGCCCAGTTTTAAAGAAACACAATATGAATATTAAAGCATGCAAAATATTGTGAGATGATTGGTCGATGGCCATCTCCTCCCCGTGTCGGCGTTATCGCTGAGGTCAGGGGGTTGGATTTCCCCGCGAAGCCGGGCAACATAGCCGTGCTGTTGTTCTCGTTCCTCAACGACCTTGAGATGTTCTCGTCCGGTACTCCCTGTCTGGGCCTATACACAACACTTCAACGAAAACAAGTTCATGCAGTTTGCCTGCACATTCTTCGCCAACCACCAATCCACACGAGCACTCCAATACTAGATATTATATTAATATGATTATAAGTTTAACACAACCTTAAAAATATGTTTGCAAACTGCCGAAAGCACATTTTCCTTTATTCCCTCTCATGACCTCATTTATGAGGTCATCACCTGTTACTTTAGCAAACAGCTACCAGCGCGCTGTCGATCCTTCCTTCCCCCCGCTGCTCATGTTGAGTCACCAGGGCATATTGGCCCATCGGTGGCAACGGGCCAACGGTTTTCTCGATCAACCGGACAGTGAGTGACCTAATACATGGAATACAACAACAATCGCATAAAATCATAATTGTAGTAAAAATAGCTACAGCAACAAGCACAGACATGATGAGCCCTTTCCAGCTTCCGAACGTTTTCATCCAATCAGACCAAATATCGGTGTGTACGCCTGAATGATCTTTCATCTTTTTGTTCAGTGTCCTTAGTCCTTCCAACGCCCTGGTCAGTCGGCCTCCTGGTGCCGTGTTGTTTGGGATGAAAGTACAACATGCATCACCAAACATTCTACACACACCATGTTCCTTAGCCAATAGCATGTCCAACGCAATTCTATTTTGGAACGCCATTAACGACGTTGCAGCCAATTGTTCATGAACTGCGGCAAATGATTCAGCTCTATAATTACCCAGTCGTTGGACATTGTAATGAACGTAATTAATACGGTCTACATTTTTATTGGGGGTGATCCATAGGAAGATACTTTCGAATCCCGAGGACACTTGATTAACGAGTTTATACTTATCTGGCACACCCCGGGGCACTCCTATAGTGGATCGTCGTCGCTCAACCACGGGGGTAAAACGTCTCTTTTGGCTCGCTTCAGGAGCCCCGCCAGTGGGGACTCCAGGTTCCAATTGAGATTCTGTATTTCAATGGGGACAACCACCACAGGCATTATCAACGACACGAGGGCACAGATACCTGATGCATTCTTCGGCAAGCGATCCTATAATTTGTCATCTCCACACCACAACCAGATGTCACTGGTCTTCCTCTGCTCCTTCCATCACTGCTGGGTGAATTCTGGCATGTCCTGTTAAAGCTTGAAAGCAAGTGAATTTGGAAAAAAACTTTGTATATACCAATTAAAAATTGAAACCTACTCACCCATTTCTATTTTACCACTCTCCCCCTTTGACACATTCACCCAATGTGTCATTACGTATCAAAAGGAACCTGCAAAGCGTCCCCTCTCATCACCACACTCATTGTAGCCAGGCCCGCGGAACCTCTAGTTACCATCTGGGCCCCGGGACCATCACCCCAAGTCCTTGAAACTTGACTGTCCACCACACACACTCAGCAACACAAACAAAAATCATCGCACTGCTGTCAGTGAGCTTATAGCCCGGCTGACAGCGGACATTTGTACACACAAAAACAGACATCAAGTATCAAAATTAAAAAAGTCATAAAATGAATCCTGGCGCCCGCGGATCATGTCCTGAAAACCACGTCATCAACAAGTTCATCATAAAAACCAAAAGGGCAAGGGTTAACATATTCTTGTAAATCCAACACAAACTTTCCACGAATGCAATCGACAACCTGCAAGAAGGAAAACAAGTTACGCAAGCAACGCGCAATCCGCTCCTTGGCTGGTGGCTGATGCTGCAAAAAAAAAAAAAAAAAAAATCAAGTCACACAGAAAAACAAAGCAGAGCGTGCTATTGTCACAAACACGTTCAAGCGTCAAACAATTGGTCACTGTCCACCTCGTCACACCTAGCGTCGGGTGAGCTCAAAGTCGTCACACTCAAATGGTCCAAAGTCTTGCTGTTCGATACTAGTTCTGTCTTGTCTGACCATATCACTGAAATGGGCCTTCTCCATCACACCGTTTTGTTGTCGATGGTGCCCCTGATTGATCATTGAGCCATGGTTCCGGTCAGAACTCATCACTTACCAGTTCCAGACCCTCCAGTCTGTACCACCCGTTCAGGTGAGAGGAATTTTATCCTCAATTGCAAACACATCACCCCAACTTCAGACCTCTCTGGCCAATCATACAGCGCACACACAGTCATAGATGATCACATGCGCACGCACCCATCCACACACTCGCAGACACACACATCCGTCTCTATCACTCAGCTCTCCTCCCACACTAAGCAAAGTTAGTATGTTAGTGTGCAGGCAAACATTGACTCCTAATAGTAACTCTTCACATTTGGACATACTTGTCAACATGACCTATTGTAAAATGTCCAATTCAATTTTCCATAAACTCGCCCATCAGATTCATCGCAAATTGTCATATATGTCTATCTGGGGGGAGACGACTGTGGGACCCGCGTGTCAGGGGAGCCTCCATAACCTCAGATTGCTCCTACAAACTCGATCTCTATTAATTATCCTAATTAAATTCAATAAAGATGGGTCCGACTATTCCCTCTGGATTTTTACATCATCATTTGTCTCTCCCCCTTTTTCCTGTTGTCTAGCTCAAATATGTTTCTCAGTCTGCTTCTCTTTATTGCCCCTCTTGGCGAGTCTAACTCGCCCCTTTTTCTCTTGACCGAATCCACTTTAGTCCAAATGTCCTATTCTAAAATGTATCTAACTCGACTTCTACTTCTTAAGCCTGACGAGCCAAAATATCAGATCTCGCTCTTGTTTCTTACCGTTTTAGCCCATTTGTTTTATCCAAATCTGTTCAATCTCTGACTATGATGCTTTTCTCTGTAGCTCTACGCATTATTCAATTTTTTATCAAATCTCCTCAGTTCTGTCAAACTCAGTGCACAATGAAGCTCCTGTCCACCTTGACCCAAGCTCCACCCAGTTTGGTAACGCCACAGCAAGGAGTGCGATTTGGCCGTCGGACACTTCCAACACCCCTGCGTCCCAGAGGCCACACAGAGTGTCTTCCATGCTTTGGTCCGCCTCTTTCGGCCAACGATATTGAGGCCGTTTGATAGGCTGCGTCTCATCCATTTGGAGATCAATAGGGGCCACCGAATGACAAAACCCGACATCAAATGGACCCTGGGACCACAGTGTGTCGGGCAAGGCCGCCAGCATTACTTCAGCGTCCTCATGATCACTTAACTCCCTACCGTGTGTGCGGGACACCAACATCATCTCCAGCAATCCTGTGTCTGCCATGGGTTGTTTAATTTGGTATGCATTCTGAGACTCAGACCAGTACAAATTAGGAATGTGAGTTTTCCGCCAATCGGTCTGTTGCAACAACTGCTTGACCATTGAGCCCAATTGTCTGGCCTCGTGTCCTGGGGCAAGAGCCAGCGAAATGTGTGGCACCCCTTTCTCTGTCATTTTGAACCACTGCATTTGTTCATATGTCAATTCAGTTGCCGCTGCGACTCCCTCTTTACCAATCAAAATGCACGATGAAGTTAAATCCCACATGTGCCCTTCAATTTCTTCAAACAAATCCCGATATACATCATCACTTTCTCGGTCATAATATAGAGTGCAATGCAAAGGATCAACAGGTGGGTGGTATGGCGCCAGTGAGCAGATCCAGGGCTTCCACAGTAGGTAGGTCGAGAACACACCGCCACCAGCAGGGGTCTCTGGCTCCAGCCTGGCCCAGTAGATGGTTGCAGTTTCTGCTTCTGCCGGTAGGGGCGCCATCAGCCACTGACCATGTTGTTGTAGCTGCTGTGAGCACTGGATGCTGACGCCATCTGGAAATTGAATAATCACTCCCTCTGGCCCACACAGAATTCTGGCTTGAACGGCTGACAGCAAGTCCCTTCCCATCAAATTGATCGGAGTGTCTGTGGAATGGATGTATTTGTACCACAGTCTACACCCTGTCCGGGTGATCACAGTTTCAAGTGGTTTGGTAAAAGGCAGAGTACGTGGTTGTCCCGAGAAGCCGACTAAAGTTGTTGTTTTCTTTGACAGTGAGGATACAGGAAGGGCAGTGTTTATTGATGAATAAGTTGCTCCTGTGTCCACCAGCATCTTCACAGGTTTTTCCTTCCACTGTCACATGAAGCATTGGCTCCGCCGGGCCACTGCTTTCCTGGCTCCCCGGGCAGCCCTATTCAAATTGTCCACACCAGAGATCATCATGTTGGTAGTACTGACCTCCGTGCGTTTGTGGCTGTTGCCAGGGCCGTCCACCGGATGGAGGTGTTCCTGCCTGTTGCATCGGCGCCCCGGGTTGGTATGGCGGGCCTCCTGGTCTCCTTGTGCCCCTTCGTCAACATCTTCATCATCTGGTGGCGCAAACCCCTCCTCTGTGAAGTGGGGGCATATTTTCCATCATCGCGGTCACATCACGGAGCACCATGGGCTCGTAGTGCTGCAGCCCGATGTGGTCACCAGCGGACACATCAATTCATTTTTCTGCACCTCGGCCTGTGTCATCTGTCCCTGACCACTCCGCAAATTATATTTTCTCCGTCTCTCTCTCTCTCTCTCTCTCTCTCTCTCTCTCTCTCTCTCTCTCTCTCTCTCTCTGTTGCCCATTTTAACATCTGCGCTTCCTGTCTACGCTGCTCATCGGCTTGATCAATTTTCTTTTTTAGCTCCTCATTCTCGGCAGTAAGTCTATGCCAGCTTTCTCCTTTCGTCACATTGGACGGTTGAGGGCTCAGACCGGGGGTGGAGGTGTCCACGCGGGATGTGTCCACGCGGGATGTGTCCCCCTCCCGGGCCCGTCGCCTCTCTTTATTTACTGCTTGTTCAATCAACTGTACAATACTCTGATCCGCCCTTTCGCCTTCGCCCTCGACATCCACTACCATCCTACCACCCAACGTCACCACCGGAGCCATTACTCCGGGGTCGCCGTACGGCGGCGGTCCAACATAGCTCACTCCGAGTGTCGGGGCACTCGGGTGTGTCACATCATGCAAAGATGGATAAATGCCCTTGTATTCACTTCTTTCCTTGTCTATTTTCACCGCTTTCTCTACCCTTCTTTCTCATGCTCTTGTTAGCCTGCAATTGTCCAAATCAAAAATGTTATTTTCTTTTAACTGTCTTTCTTTTGAACCTCTAAATTGCTCGTGTTGCTAACCTAACCTAACCTAACCTTAAAGAAAGGACAAACAGGTTACTCCCAATAGCTCCTCATTATTTACGAGTTAGCCCCCCTTTCTTGAACATTCTCTGATCCATGCCGTCTTCCTCCTCACACGCCTGCACCCACACAGGGTGTGCACATAAACGCACACACGGAGCGCGCACACAACCGCTCAATCTCACTGCTTCAAACATTCACTGAGAAACTCACACTGTCCCTGCCCCGCCCGGGCTATAGCACCCCCCGTGCGAGGGGGGGTCGCGGCATCAATGTTGACCGGTTACAGGCTGGCCATTTCCTGCAACAATCATGATGCCGGCCCACCACCCGCTCGAGCATAGCACAGGCCCACGCGCACAGCCCAGACCCGCGACTACGCGCGAGTGCAGGCACGCTCATCAGTCTCAACCTCTCAAAGGGCAGGCCAACTTTGCTGTTGCGCCCTTCATCATGTTCACATTCGACATCTTTCAATGTCTTCTACACAACATTTGTTGTCTCTTATTCTCATCCTATCAAGCCACCGTTCTAGTAACTTTCTGTCACACACCTTATTTTCTCTACTGCCACACCTTGCTCATCTTAGTTTCTCTAACCAACTTAAACACACCATTGTCCACTTCTCAATTTCCCTATTATCGCTCAAAAGCCTCCTAAATATTCTCCATTACTGATTTCTTCCATAGAACACATATCTCACTCACACACACTCATATACACACCCACTCATGAGGATCCTCTGCGCGCACACACACTCTCCCCCCAATGTGGTTCATTTTGGATGTTTTAGCGGTCTGATCTCTCACAGGAGGAACTGTTACCACCGGATATTTTTTGAGGAGGCCTCACTTCCCCTCGGGGATCTCTTTATTAACCCCAGCTATTTGAATACGATCGTCACCGCACCCTTGTCCGCCACGACGAAGCACTAGGTCCCTGACCTATCCGTAGTACGCGTAAGTCCCTGACTTTACCGTACACGTTACACACGTAAGTTCCAAACTTATTCACCGTATGTATCTTAACTTCATGCACACCTTATTTGATCTGAACGACAGTCTCCTCTTAAATTTCCTCTTTCAATTTGCAGCATTTCGACTTATAGTAACAGGTATTCTGCTTACCTTATCGGTGATGAGCTCAGGGTTGAGGAGACGTCGTACCAGCTCAACGTTGTGCGCTTATTCCAAACGGTTCGCCGACCGGGAGACAGTGTCCCTGACACTGTCCGGTGTCTTGGCTAAAGACCACGAGTTGTCAATTACCCTTCTCTTGACATCACGTCCGCGGTCACCAAGAAATTGTTAGGTTACGGATTCTAGATCATTAGATAAACATATTTCATAAATCTGACCTGCAAGCGCTGAAGTGATGGAAACTATTATTCATAATAACAGTGTCATATTTAATGAGAATCACTGATAGTAGTTTTTGGGTGAAATATTTTTTAATGCTGTTAATAAATGCATTTGTTTTCAAATATCGTTTTTTGAATATCCATGCTTCACTACTTACTAAAAGTACGAACCTTTTATGCAATGACCTTTAGATGTCATTTCTTTTACTTCACACTTACACTACATCCATCGGCTCCTGGTTTGACCCCCCGGTCAAAATTTAGAACCAAATTCGGCCCGCCACTCAAAAAGTTTGCCCATACCTGGCCTATACCCTTTTGCCAGTTTGCCTGTAGCCACAGTGCCTGTTACTTTTTTGCTAATAATTCAGTAAAGCAATCAAAACTGAACCACGTCGTCCCTCCTGTGTTCTGACCAATACCCGGGGTCGAAAAGAGCATAACCATCCGAGCTAACCCCCTATACAGTCCTCAGGCTCCCCAACAATGGCGGTAGCAGTTTGCATTGTTTTATTGCAATGTTTTTCCTTATTCAGATTTGTTTCAAGACTAGTTACAGTTAGACTTCACTTTGATGGTTAATGCAGTTATTGCAATTTTGTTGTTTTATCACAGTAGATTAGTTTCTTTACATTTCAAAAACCAGAAGCAATTCATTTACAAATGTGATTGCACTTTAGTTTACATATTTAAATGTTCAGATATTAAGATGTGATGGACAGTTTTTGCATGATTTGAATGAGGCAAAATAACATGCTTTTTCTCTCGAATATATTGTTCTAATAATTTGTTTCGGATGTAATCATTTTCTGTGTAAAAATTAAATTTAGTGTTCAAAAAATATGTTTTCAAACTTGAGTATTGAAAAAAGGGGGCCGTCTTATAATCAGGGCCAATATGGTAATACACTTGGGCATAACATTGTATTCTCATTATTACCCTTAAAGAAAACTGAGAAATTAGAACGGGGTTGTTTTTTAGGTCTGTCACAGACAAGATTTAAAACACGACTGTTTGCCTACAATTTCCAAAATAAAAGAAGGTGCCACTGCCATCTTTTGTATTAGATGTAGTAACATTTGAGTAGGGTCACGCTGCAACACGCGCACTTTGGCTGCCCTGCCCCACTATTTGCGTTTCACAGTGACCCGCTGGAAATACTAACGAAGTGAATTGCTGCCACACCAGGGAAACAAAAAGTTGATCATCATAATTAATGTAAAACGTTCCGCAACAGCAAAATAAAAAGTAAAAAAAAAAAACATTAACGTAAAAGTTCCGTTTCATGTTATGTGAAGTTGTTACGTTTGGCTTTTGCATTTACTTAAGTTTATCAACACCGCTTATCCGGTTGGGGGTCACAGGGGCCGCAGACTACCCTCTAAACTGGTCGCCAGCCACACATCAAATTAGGTTTTTGAATGAGGGTTGGGGTTGCAAATTTATTAATTTTAGGGCTAATCGGCAGAATACCGCCACTTTAGCCTTCATGACGGCTCCAGTGAAAGCAAGTGTCAACAAGTTCTTTGCACTGCACAGCTTTCATCAAGAAAAAAAGACACGCAGACAGCACATGCGGTGACAGGAGCACTTGTGTTGCTTTTATTTGCTCAGCAAGGACACGGCGTCGCGGGCTCCAGATCCAGAGGCAACCCTTTGCTGATGAGGAACGCTTCTTGTTTGGGTTCGCGGCCCAGGAACTTCTTCAACATGTCTGCCGCGTCCACAGAGCCGCCGGGGCCCAAGATGCACTTCCTGTAGTCCAGGCCCACCTGCGTACAAGCACACACCCGGAAGAAGTAGAATGTCGGTTCTTGACATTTTTTGGATTTCGCTACCAAGAACGGCCAGCAGGAGAAGTGTCCTGACCAGAATTGATCTGGCGGAATGCTCGCCTCTTGTTTTTGTGTTGTGTTTGTTGTGTGTTTGTGCCTGCATGCTCTGTATTTGTGCCACGGCTCACCTCTGGGTTCATGATTCCTTCCTGTTTGAAGCGGGCGTAAAACATGTCCATGGAGAACACCTCGCTCCACAGGTAGCCGTAGTACTGCGCGTCGTAGCCGTCGGACAAATGGCCGAACGTGGCCGGCATGTTGGTGCCTGAGGACGCGCGGGCGCAGGTATAGGCGTGGGTGGGCAGGTCACACGGAAAAGAAAACGCAAACCAACAACTCGCACATCCCTTTCCAGCGACTGCATGAAAACGCAGACTCTGGCTGCTAACCACTACGAGTACGTCAACGTTGCGGCGCGTAGCCAGTAGCGTTTTTTGGCATGGGCAACATGGGCGGGCTCCCCAGGGAGGCATTTTTTATGTCACGTGGGGGGGGAGGAGGACAAGTTACCCCACCACCAAAAAAAAACTAGGCCGCAAAGTGGTTTTATCACTGAGTGGGGAATTGGCAATTTAGCACCTACTTCAGCTGCAGGCCGACTGGATGAGCCTGAGGCAAGTGAAGAATTTCCAGGTTAACGGAAGTCAGTGAGCAAATTGGCTAAGACGGCGTTATGGTTGCTAATCAGAGTCAGTTTTTCACGTGCTGACCGACGCACTTTCATCAGTAGTCACACACAACACAAACAGAAGAGGCGGGGTCGCTGATGGTGTAGGGGCACACTCGCCTGTCTTGTGTGCCGACACCTTGAATTCGATTCCCCGGATATAAGTCGCAGTTTTTGTCAGTTTGGCCGGCGGTGCGCCTTATACTCTGGAGTGAATTACGTATTTATTCTAATTATCGCCCAGGGCGATAATTAGAGAAGGTTTATGTCCGATTAATAGAGAACACTTTTTGTCCGATTGCCAAGGGGCACTGAAATGGGCAATAATATGTATATTTTTCTTATGTAGTATGCAATACCTGCATCTCACTGGTGTTCTTATTAGAACAGTGGCTGTTTTGATCTACCTCTAACAGCGGGGTGCGTCAATTGACGCTCCATCGATGCGACACGTTACCGTCGCACATCACATGTTGCGCACGTCATGTTATCGCGATCGTCTTGTTCGAGCGCACGCCCCGATAACGTAATTGTGTGAGAATATTGTAGCGGAGTGACGAGTGTAATTGTATCATAGTTTATGGAGAAAAACAATTTAAAAGGGACAATCGACGTGCTGTCAAATCAGTCATATTTAAACTTGCGCAATGACGTCGGCATGCGGTCGCGGAGGAAAACGTAAATTTGGAGGGGAATTTTTAGCAGCATGGGCGATAATTAGAGGTATCAATGTTTTTTATTTATGTCATCGCTAACACACACTGGGCGATTATTAGAATATGGGCAATAATTAGAATAAATACGGTATGTGTGAAATTATCAACACATTATTATATTATTTTACATGTTATTTTCACACTAAATCGCAAGAGGGCGCTCTAGGCCTGTGTTGATAATTGTATAGAGTGATGTAAGCAGGGATGAGAATGGCAAATGTGAAAAAACACTGAAAAGTAGCCGGGGGTCTGGGGGAGGGGGGCGATTATATATAAACTTTTTCCTCACCCCCCGTGGGTGGTCTCTTTTTCCCTTCAAGCTCGGGTCCTCTACCAGAGGCCTGGGAGCTTGAGGGTTCTACGCAGTATCTTTGCTGTTCCTAGTACTGCACTTTTCTGGACTGAGATGTCAGATGTTTTTCCTGGGATCTGTTTCAGCCACTCCTCCAGTTTGGGGGTTACTGCCCCTAGTGCTCCAATGACCACAGGTACCACTGAAGTCTTAACTCTCCAGGTCTTCTCCAGCTCTTCTCTGAGCCCTTGATATTTCTCAAGTTTCTCATGTTCCTTTTTCCTAATGTTACCATCATTTGGGATGGCTATGTCAACCACAACGGCTTTCCTCTGCTCTTTGTCCACCACCACAATGTCCGGTTGGTTCGCTATTACCATTCTGTCTGTCTGGATCTGGAAGTCCCAGAGGATCTTGGCTTGGTCATTCTCTACCACCTTTGGAGGTGTTTCCCACTTGGATCTTGGGACTTCCAGTCCATACTCTGCACAGATGTTCCTGTACACTATTCCAGCTACTTGGATCTATCTCATCTATCTCGCAAATGGGCGATATATATATATATATATTCTATCTAACTAAATAACTCGTCTACAAGTGAAGAAAACCCAATCGCAAATTCACATTGTGGCGGTGTAAAAACACTTAGTTCTCAGCGTAACTAAGGAGAAATGATGTGACGAAAGTAGCGCCAAAATGCTGCCGAAAATAAGGCAGATGTTGTTGCATCAGTGCTGCCAGTTAGTTAGGTTTACAGAGGCAAGCCAATTTCCGTAAGATGCCGTCGCAACAGGTGGGTGAATGCTCGCGGGTAGCCGATTTTAGGACTCTTATTATTATTATTATAACGACTTTTTACAACAAGGTACAATACTGTAAATATGTTTTCAGAAGTCTTATTATAACAACTTTTATAACAAAGTACAACACTGCAAATATGTTTTTAGAACTCTTATTATAACTTTTTTTTTTGGGGCTGAAAAAAATCCGCGATGCAGTGAAGCCACGATAACCGAACTGCAAAGTAGTGAGGATCACTGTGTATCAAGTTCAATCACAATGGCATTTACAGGGGCTCCTTTAAAATTATTTAGCGTGTATGCTGTCTTATGTAAAATAACAAAAAAAAAAAAAAAAGTTTTGGGTAGTGGTGGGAGGGGGGGCTTGGAAGTACCGTAATTTCCGGACTATAAGCCGCGACTTTTCTCCAAAATTTTGGACCCTGCGGCTTAGGTGCGGCTTATATAAGATTTTTTTCGTGATTTTTTGTCACTTTTACTCTTAACACTATTATATACAGTAAAAGCTACAAAACAAACTGACAAATAACTCGTTTTCAAATCAGATGAGTAAAAACTGGTCAAATATTAAAAAAAAAAGGATATTAAAAGTGAAGACAATTTGCAATTCTAGTAATGACACACGAATTTGATGCACAATTTGTCTTTTATACACAAACCGTCATTATGGGGGACAAAAGAAATGCATATGATGCCGCTTTTAAGCTACACGTGTCGCTCGCTAGTTCAATGTAATTTAGCGCTTCGAGCATGAATAAGATTAGCATGAACAGACCCTCTTCACACTCGAAGAAATGCATAAAACCGACGACGAAAGAGAGACTGAGAAAGTGTGAGGCGAAGGATATCTAACGCTATTCCAATTGGACACTAAAGGAGGAAGACTTCGATGGTTTCAGTGCACAGGAGGAAGATGAAGACGGCTCTTTTTTTACTTTTACTGGTATGTTTTTTTTTAACCAGCCCTGTTAGTGCTGTGCTACCGTGTTGCTGCTGTATTGCTGTCTTTCTTTGTAAAAAACTCGTGTGCACGTGCGGCTTATAGTCCGGTGAGGCTTATGTAAGAAAAAAACTGAAATATCCCTGAATTTTAGCTGGTGCAGTTTATAATCCGGTGCGGTTTATAGTCTGGCAATTACGGTAGTCTTGCCCAGGGAGTAATTCAGTGAAGAACCGCCACTGCGCATAGCATCAAATTATTGGGGCCCTTTGGGAAATTTTTCTTTGGAGCTTTGGCGTAAATGTTGGATGGGAGTGGCAAGAAAGCATCTTTTTGGGGGGAATGAGCTGTTTCATGTTGGCTAAAGTTGTGGAAATACTCACCGGGAGAAGCGGGAATTCCGAGCACTTCCTGGCAAAGTCGCGCGTACTCCTCGGCAGGGTCCAGGCCGCTGTGCGTATGCAGCGCCTGATCAACCTTTGCTAGCACGATTTGTCTCAGGTTGAAGAGTCCTGTGGGCAGGTAATGGCATCAAGTGCGTTCATGCGCGCACGCTTGCGGCGAGGGACTGACCGGTGTTGGCCAGGCGAGACTTGATGAGTTTGTCCAGGAGCTGCTCTGGGATGGGCTGCTGCGTGCGATAGTGTCTGGACATCCTGCGCAGAGGTTCCTTCTCCCACACCCAGTTCTCCAACATCTGCGATGGCGCCTCCACAAAGTCGCGCTCCACGTGAGTGCCGCTGAACATGGCGTAGTCAGCCTGCGGGGACCACCGTTAGGTGGCGAGTGTGGGTTTTGCGATTTTGACGACGGGCGTACGTGGCACCTGTGCGCAGAGCTGATGCATGACGTGTCCAAACTCGTGGAAGTAGGTCTCCACCTCATCGTGCTGCAGCAGCGAGGGCGCGGAGGGTGAGGGCTTGCTGAAGTTGGCCACCATGGCAGCAACCGACATCTGACGATGGCCATCGGCCAGGAGGCAGCCAGGCTGGAGGCCGAAGCACGCCGCATGGCCGTACTTGCCCTCCCTGTGAGTACAGCACATGCGTGCACATCACTTCCAATGTAGAGCGCCGGCTGCGTGTCAGTGGGCCACCTCATGGTCCACTGCAGCAACGGCAGCTGTGCTCACCTGGGGTACAGGTCCAGGTAGAACTGTCCCAGCACCTGGCCCTGGCTGCGGTCCTTCACAACGTAGACCTTGACGTCAGGGTGCCAGACGGGGGCACTCTGGAGCAGCTCAAAGGTCAGACCCAGGAGCTCCTGGTAGATATCCAGCAAACCCTGGGTCACTACATCCATGGGGAAGTACTCCTTCAGTAGGTTTTGGTCCACCGCGTACTGGCTCTCCTCCACCTACCGCCAACACGCAAACAAGAAAAGCATCGCGAGGACCACCCGGTGTCAGGGGGCTGAGAAATCTCAGGTCTGGCGCCGACTTTGAACCCGATTTGAAAGACTTTTGGTGTCACCTGTGTCATAAAGTAGCGTGTGTCCCAAGCGTGCAGTCGCCCATCAAAGTGCAGCGCCCGCTTGAGGCACTCCTCCTCCTTCAGCTTGAAGATGAGCTGGCGCTCCTGGTCCCCCAAAGGTTTCAGTTTGTGAGACAGCTCCTCTGAGGAGTAAGAGTAAGAGGGGATGCGGATGCCATGCGGACCGCAGGTGCGGATGCCAGGCGGACGCCATGCGGACGCCATGTAGACACCATGCGGTCAAGTGCTCACCCAGGAAGACGGCCACCTGCTTGGCCGACTTGACCATGTTCATCTCCAGCACAAAATCGGCGTGGGTGCCAAAACCCAGGAGGGAACTCTTCCGAGCGCGGAGGGCCACCATCTCCTTCAGGATGGCAGAGTTCTTCTGCAAGGGCGGGGTGCCGCATCAAGGACGGACGGAGGAGCGCAAAAACCGCTGGCCGCAGGGGAAGGGCGCTCACCTCCTTGCAGCGCGAGTTGAAGGCCTCCTCCAGCTTCCTCCGAGTTTCCGGCACAAAGCACTTCTTCATGGTGGGAAAGTAGTGAGGATACTTCAGGGTCACCTTCAGATTCTCTCCATCTTTGTCCAGCGAGCTCAGGAAGTCTTCCGGCAGGCCACCTGCAGCGAGAGGAGGGAGAAGGAACGGGAAGAAAATCAAGAGGCGGAGCAAGGGAGAAAGGAGAAGAAAAAGCAGGGACAAAGGCAAACAGCAGAAGAGAAGAGGAACAAGCGAGGCGCGCTCACCCACCCAGTTGGTCCCTGCTGAAGCTCAGGCTGGTGGTGTCCTCGTTCAAGTTTTTGTTGAAGTCGATGCACAAGGTGCTCAGCGTCTTCTTGATACTCTTGATCTCCTACGCGATCACACGCGCACAAGATGAAGCCACCGCGTGTGGGCGCTGAGATGCGGTTGGCGGCCGGCACCGGCACCTCCTGCATGTCTTTGGGAAGGTGGAGCCCGTTCCTCCGGCCCAACTTCAGCAGGCGCTCCATGTAGCGTTGTGACTCGGGCGGCAGGCCGGCGCACTCCAGCTTGTCCTGCGCGCACAGAGCACAGGCGCCGTCGGCACTGAGCAAGCAGACTCAGGGAGGGTGAAGGTGACATGATGGTGGCTACCTGCAAGGCCACAATCCTAAGGTAGACGTCCTCCCTCATGCTCATCTCTATGTCAAACTCAGATAGACGTTTGTCGGCTTGCGTGCTGGCCGCTCGCACGTCCTTGCAGGGAGAAACGTGCTGAGGGAAGTCCAGCGTGTTTCGCTCCACTGGAGGAAACGCAAAGCTGTTAGCCATGACCGCCTTGGAAGGAGCCGAGGCCCGACCACCTGTTCCCGGTTGACCTTTTTTCCAAAGGGGACCCTCGCGAAGCCTTCGGAAGAGCGCGCTAGTCAGCAACACACGTAATGCCGCACTTGCCGCTTAAGCCCAAAGCGCTGACGTCGGCCATCTTTAGAGGTCAAACGCCGACTCAGCGTTCCTGCATGCCTCAACAAAGGCTCGACAAAAGCCCCATTGGCCACGTTTGTGTTGACGCGGCGCTTGGAAGGTTCCCAACAGCAGGCCCCAAGCCACGGTTGCTTTTGGTCATTTTCAAAATTTTATTCCAAATTGACAGCGCAGTAAAAGGCACAAGCTTGAATTGCAAACAGCTTGCTTGCTGCCTGAGAGCCGCGGGAACGATCCAATGATACGATCGATTAGGAACTGCGCTTTTGAGATGTGGTCGAAAATAAAATGCTTGCATTTCAGCCTCCCGTCAGCCAATCTTGTCACATTTCTGTCGTCCTCTGTTCGAGTAGCCAGCCTATGTTTGTGCCGCTTCTTAGAAAACTTGAGGCTGCTTTGTCATCGGGAAATAACTGTTAGCGAGCGGTGACGGAATCATTAGCAACCCACTTAGGCGAGTAGATCTTTCACACTGACAATTTTGAATCACGTCCGTTTTTGGAATAAAGGGCCAAAAATTCAAAAATAAAAAGCCTGATTGTTCGATGGTGAGGTGCAGGCCGAAAGTTATCAGTTTGCTTTCGGAGTTCCTTCACTCCCAAAAAGGATCAAAAGTGCGGCGAGAGGGGGGCGGTCGCGGCAAGACGGGCACGCACCCGTGTAGTCCACCTCCACGTCGGCCAGCGCCTTTACGGTGTTCTGGAAGGTGACGGCGTCCATGTCCAGAGCGCCCACAGCGTCGTAAACCCTCTTGGTGTCTTCCATTAGCCTGTCAGCCGCCTGCCGAATCTGCTCTGCGCTCAGATCCCATCGCAGGCGGTTCACCGGGAACACACCGCCATCGCCGCCCGACACCGCCTCACCTGAAAGACGCGGCAAAGGTGATGATGCCGCTTATCCACCCAATTGTTGAATGCGCTGGAAACAGACAGCTTCAAAACGTTTCTCAGTTTGGATGGCCTTTGCTGGCTTGGGACCGCCCTATGCTCAGATTAATGGGCGGTTTGACAGCTCCTCAACTTGGTGTTCAGAAAGCCTTTGCATTAGGGATGTCCTGGTCAACATATTAGGCCTCCGATCCTATCTTTTGACCTCAAATCTGATCCGATTTCGAGTCCCGGTCCAATATTTTGCCTTTAGTATTGAAATGTATAAAACTAATATATATTTTGAGCAAGTAACTCAACTTTTTATAAGAGTAAAATTTCATCAATACGCATTAGTATTATTATTGTAAATCCCGTGAAATCAAATAATACTGACAAAGGTCAGCTTCAATTTAATATTTTAGATAAAAATAAAAACACTGACTTGGTACAGTGTTATCAAAAAGAAAGTGCTATCCAAGTGCTAATGAGATGGGCTGGTTGTCAAGAGCAATAAATTCGACCAGCCTTTCTGTGATCTTCTTTGCCCTCTTGTTTTCGTTGGAGTATTTGTCTCTCAGGAGGGTGCGGGTTCGATTCCACCTCCGGCCCTCCCTGTGTGGAGTTTGCATGTTCTCCCCGGGCCCGCGTGGGTTTTCTCCGGGCACTCCGGTTTCCTCCCACATTCCAAAAACATGCTTGGTAGGCCGATTGAAGACTCCAAATTGTCCCTAGGTGTGAGTGTGAGTGAGATTGGTTGTCTGTCTCTGTGTGCCCTGCGATTGGCTGGCAACCAGTTCAGGGTGTCCCCCGCCTACTGCCCGATGACGGCTGGGATAGGCTCCAGCACGCCCGCGACCCCCGTGGGGACTAAGCGGTTCAGAAAATGGATGGATGGATGGATATTTGTCTCTCCTCATAACGTCCAGCGTTTGCTGTTTTGCTTTAGCAACATTTCAATCTGCAGCTTTACAAAACGCTTTATACTCATTGTCATGTTTTGTCCTCAGATGACGAATCAAGTTTGTGGTGTTAAATGTAGCTCTGCTGCTACCTCCTCTTGAAATTGCCATGTTGCAGACATTACAAGTACCTTTAGGACAGTTTTCACTCTCGAGAGAACATTTTTTCCACACTTCTGACATTCTCGCTTTGCACTGCCACGGAGGTTGTTATTGCGCAGCTACCGTCAACCGTAACTCGGGGTTACTTTACAGCAGTTGCCGTAAAGATCGGCACGACATGTCAGCTAATGTAGCCGAGCTTCGATCGATCACCGGACAATAGGAAAAGCTGGAGCCGATCAGATCGAGATATCCCTACCATCCTCTTCTAACACAAAGGTCCCGTGGCATCGTAATGGCACCGGACCATCATGTGGCAGCCATTTTGCCTTCACACAGCAAAATAAAATGTTTAGTTCTGAGCTATGAATCGGGGCCATTGCGCGTCTTTTCCGTGATTACGATTGTACAAAGAGCTTAATAAGTAACTTTGACATTGTGAACGCCCTACGAAGGAAAGAAAATAGGCAGACGTTGAAAAGCTACTGCGCTGGTTGATTGCGGGACGGAGCAGATGACAAGAGGCAGTTGTCCGATGTCCATCAGGACAGCGCGCTCGCTAGCACGATCGAGCGGCTAGCTAGCCGGCGAGCCAGCTAAACGCGCTTGCGCTTGCAAATCTTCCGACAGGTCGGTCGGTCAGGCGACCGCGCTCAAAGACGCCGCCAGCGCGTGTTGTGTGCTCACCTGTGGGGCTCATGTTGACGTCTGGCCACTATTTGCTCGCCAGCAACCCGCCCGTGCTCCCTTTTGCTGCCACCTACAAGCTACGAGCAAGAAGAACGCCTCCCACATCCGGTGCCAAACTTCAAAGTCAACTACGCGTTCACTACGTGAACTTGTCTCGTCATTTGTCAACATCGCAATCTTCGCCTGAATACACTCGTGTCCGCGTGTTGATTTCAAATAAATTTAGCACGGCTTATAGACACATGGACTCAAATTACAAATCACGTTGCTCTTATTTGCGACAGCCGGTATACACATCGTGGTCGAGCGTATTCAGCATATTGATAAAAAAAAAAAAAAGTTGTAATAATAATAACCTTGCGAGTATTTTGACGTCTAATAGACGTCTATTAGACGTCTAATAGACGTCTATTAGACGTCTGTATGCTACCCAGACGTCTCGGCTAAAACACGTCTAAAAAAGGTCTAAAAGAGAAATAAAAATAGACGTCTATAGCATTGACGTCTAACAGATGTCTATTAGACGTCTATACTGTAGACGTCTACGGGATGTCTATTAGACGTCTATTTTTTTTTTCAAAGTCAAAGTCAGGTTTATTGTCAATTTCTCCACATGGCAAAGACACACAAAGAAATCGAAATTTCGTTCCCCCCTATCCCACGGTGACAAGACATGGCCCACAACAGACAAACAAGTAAACAAGTATAACAACAGCGTGCTGAATAAATAATGAATAAATAACACAATAAATAAATAAATAAGAGGAGCAAAAAAGGAGCAAGTGCGCGTACAGCAGACATTCCAGAAAATAGCACAACAGTGCCGCACGCTACGCAGAAGGGGGTAGCGAGTTCAGGGTCCTAACAGCCTGGAGAAAGAAGCTGTTGGCGAGTCTGGTGGTGCGGGAGCGCAGGCTCCTGTACCTCTTCCCAGAGGTCAAACAAAGAGTGAGCCGGGTGACTCATCTCTCGCAATCGAGGTTACCTTGCGGGCGAGATGGGAAGTGTAAATGTCCTTCAGGGAGGGACGTCTATATGTGAACGTTTTTTAGACGTCTACGGGATAGATGGCTATTAGACGTCTATATGTGAGTTTTTTTAGACGTCTACGGGATAGACGTCTATTAGATGTCTGTTAGACGTTTATATGTGAGTTTTTTTAGACGTCCACAGGATAGACGTCTATTAGACGTCTATAGACGTCTGTATGTGAAAGTTTTTTGGACGTTTATTGAGTAGACGTTCGAATGATAGTTAATAGCTATTAGCGCGATTAGCTAGTGAACATCTAGACGTCTATTCAACATTGAGGTTCTCTTCAATACATTTAACCTGTTATCCTTACCTTTGTGTAGTTCCAGGATGTTGTGAAAATGCATTTGATTAGTGATGGTCCAGGGTTTGAAAATGTACATTTTTTAATATAAAAATAGGTTTCAGTAACAGTCATACTTTGTTGTGGGTTCAAACCCCGGCCGCGTCATACCAAAGACTATAAAAATGGGACCCATTGCCTCCCTGCTTAGCACTCAGCATCAAGGGTTGGAATTGGGGGGTTAGATCACCAAATGATTCCCGAGCGCGGCACCACTTCTGCTCACTGCTCCCCTCTCCCCCAGGATCAAAATCACACAGGGATGGGTTAAATGCAGAGGACAAATTTGTCCACACCCAGATGTGTGTGTGACGATCATTGGGACTTTAACTTTACTTATGTTAGCTGCAGATATAAATACACATTTTGATGTTAAAATTAACCAAAACAATAATTGAACCTAAATAAAAACATTTTTTCAAACATTATCCAACCATCACAAATATAAATGTACAATGTTGTTAAATCCATCCATCCATCCATCCATCTTCTTCCGCTTATCCGGGGTCGGGTCGCGGGGGCAGCAGCTTTAGGAGGGACTCCCAGACTTCCCTCTCCCCAGCCACTTCATCCAGCTCATCCCGGGGGATCCCAAGGCGTTCCCAGGCCAGCTGAGAGACATAGTCTCTCCAGCGCGTCCTGGGTCGTCCCCGGGGTCTCCTACCGGTGGGACATGCCCGGAACACCTCCCCAGGGAGGCGTCCAGGAGGCATCCTGATAAGATGCCCGAGCCACCTCATCTGGCTCCTCTCAACGTGGAGGAGTAGCGACTCTACTCCGAGTCTCTCCCGGATGACCGAGCTTCTCACCCTATCTCTAAGGGAGAGCCCGGACATCCTGCGGAGAAAACTCATTTCGGCCGCTTGTATCCGAGATCTCGTTCTTTCGGTCACGACCCATAGCTCGTGACCATAGGTGAGGGTAGGAGCGTAAATCGACCGGTAAATTGAGAGCTTTGCCTTTTGGCTCAGCTCTCTCTTCACCACAACGGACCGGTACAGGGTCCGCATTACTGCCGACGCTGCACCGATCCGCCTGTCGATCTCACGCTCCATCCTCCCCTCACTCGTGAACAAGACTCCAAGATACTTGAACTCCTCCACTTGGGGCAGGATCTCATCCCCGATCCGGAGAGGGCATTCCACCCTTTTCCGATCGAGGACCATGGACTCGGATTTGGAGGTGCTGACCCTCATCCCGACCGTTTCACACTCGGCTGCGAACCGTTCCAGCGAGAGCTGGAGATCACGGCCTGAAGAAGCCAACAGCACCACGTCATCTGCAAAAAGCAGAGACGCGATGCTAAGGTCCCCAAACCGGACCCCCTCAACGCCTCGGCTGCGCCTAGAAATTCTGTCCATAAAAATTATGAACAGAATCGGTGACAAAGGGCAGCCTTGGCGGAGTCCAACCCTCACTGGGAACGAATCCGACTTACTGCCGGAAATGCGGACCAGACTCTGGCATCGGTGATACAGGGACCGAACCGCCCTTATTAGTTGGCTCGGCACCCCGTACTCCCGAAGCACCCTCCACAGAACCTCCCGAGGGACACGGTCGAACGCCTTCTCCAAGTCCACAAAATACATGTGGACTGGTTGGGCGAACTCCCATGCACCCTCGAGGATCCTGCCGAGGGTGTAGAGCTGGTCCACTGTTCCACGGCCAGGACGAAAGCCACACTGCTCCTCCTGAATCCGAGGTCCGACCTCCCGACGGACCCTCCTCTCCAGCACCCCTGAATAGACCTTACCAGGGAGGCTGAGGAGTGTGATTCCCCTGTAATTGGAACACACCCTCCGGTCCCCCTTCTTAAAGAGGGGAACCACCACCCCAGTCTGCCAATCCAGAGGCACTGTCCCCGATGTCCACGCAACGTTGTAGAGGCGTGTCAGCCATTACAGCCCCAAAACATCCAGAGCCTTTAAGAACTCCGGGCGGATCTCATCCACCCCCGGGGCCTTGCCACCGAGGAGTTTTTTAACTACCTCAGTGACTTCGACCCCAGAGATTGGAGAATCCGCCTCAGAGTCTCCAGGCCCTGCTTCCTCAATGGAAGGCGTGTAGGTCGAATTGAGGAGGTCTTCGAAGTATTCTCCCCACCGACTCACGACGTCCCGAGTCGAGGTCAGCAGCACGCCATCCCCACTGTAAACAGTGTTGACGTTGCACAGCTTCCCCCTCCTGAGACGCCGGATGGTGGACCAGAATTTCCTCGAAGCCGTCCGAAAGTCATTCTCCATGGCCTCACCGAACTCCTCCCACGCCCGGGTTTTTGCCTCAGCAACCGCCGAAGCCGCGTTCCGCTTGGCCATCCGGTACCTGTCAGCTGCCTCCGGAGTCCCGCAGGCCAAAACGGCCCGATAGGACTCCTTCTTCAGCTTGACGGCATCCCTTACCGCCGGTGTCCACCAGCGGGTTCGGGGATTGCCACCACGACAGGCACCAACGACCTTACGGCCACAGCTCCGGTCGGCCGCCTCAACAATGGAGGCGCGGAACATGGTCCACTCAGACTCAATGTCCCCCGCCTCCCCCGGGACGTGGGAAAAGCTCTGCCGGAGGTGGGAGTTGAAGCTCTTCCTGACAGGAGATTCTGCCAGACGTTCCCAGCAGACCCTCACAGAGCGTTTGGGTCTGCCAGGTCAGACCGGCATCTTCCCCCACCATCGGAGCCAACCCACCACCAGGTGGTGATCAGTTGACAGCTCCGCCCCTCTCTTCACCCGAGTGTCCAAAACATGCGGCCGCGAATCTGATGACACGACTACAAAGTCGATCATCGAACTGCGGCCTAGGGTATCCTGGTGCCAAGTGCACACATGGACACCCTTATGTTTGAACATGGTGTTCATTATTGAAAATCCGTGTCGAGCACAGAAGTCCAACAATAGAACACCGCTCGGGTTCAGATCAGGGGGGCCGTTCCTCCCAATCACGCCCTTCCAGGTCTCACTGTCATTGCCCACGTGAGCATTGAAGTCACCCAGTAGAACGATAGAGTCCCCAGAAGGAGCGCTCTCCAGCACTTCCTCCAGGGACCCCAAGAAGGGTGGGTACTCTGAGCTGCTGTTTGGTGCATAGACACAAACAACAGTCAGGACCCGTCCCCCCACCCGAAGGCGGAGGGAGGCTACCCTCTCGTTCACCGGGGTGAACCCCAATGTGCAGGCGCCCAGCCGGGGGGCAATAAGTATACCCACACCTGCTCGACGCCTCTCACCGTGGGCAACTCCAGAGTGGAAGAGAGTCCAGCCCCTCTCGAGAGGGCTTGTACCGGAACCCAAACTGTGTGTGGAGGCTAGTCCGACTATATCTAGTCGGAATCTTTCTGCCTCGCACACCAGCTCGGGCTCCTTTCCAGCCAGAGAGGTGACATTCCATGTCCCAAGAGCCAGCTTCTGCAGCCGGGGATCAGACCGCCAAGGTCCCTGCCTTTGGCTGCCGCCCAGCTCACATTGCACCCGACCCCTTCGGCCCCTCCCACAGGTGGTGAGCCCATGGGAAGGGGGACCCACGTTTCCATTTCGGGCTATGCCCGGCCGGGCCCCATGGGCGAAGGCCCGGCCACCAGACGCTCGCCTTCGAGCCCCGCCTCCAGGCCTGGCTCCAGAGGGAGGCCCCGGTGACCCGCGTCCGGGCGAGGGAAAACAAAGTCCATTTAGGTTTTTCATCATAAGGGGCTTGGGTGAGCCGTGCTTTGTCTGACCCCTCACCTAGGACCCGTTTGCCATGGGTGACCCTACCAGGGGCATGAAGCCCCCGACAACATGGCTCCTAGGATCATAGGGGCACACAAACCCCTCCACCACGATAAGGTGACGACTCGCGGAGGGGGTTGTTAAATCATATGCTTAAAAATGTAAAAATATACATACATACAATATTACATTTTATTGTAATAGAACAAAACTACTAAGTTACAACATAATTCTATACATATTTTATGTAGGACATATCAAATAAACATAACCAGCTTGGCGAAAAACAAGGGGGAAACAAACTCGTGTGGTTTTGATAGCCCCCTTTGCTACTCAGCGCTGGAGCCCGTTTTAATTTTAAAGCCATTGCAGTCCTTTATTTATTATCCGTGGCCTCTGTGCGTGTCGCCAACAGCTTCTACAAAGATGAACTCGATGGACATCAAGCACCACCCATTGTAGACCTTGGGGTTACTCTGTAAAAGAAATATGAATATGGGGGGGGAAAACTACTACCTGTAAAATAGTTTTTCCTTGATGCATCTCTTGTCAGTAGAACATGAAGCAATCGCACAGGAATGAGCAGACAGGTTTTTTTTTATTTACCAGCGCTATCAGAGCAGTCTTCCTGATGGCCCTCTGCACGAGTCACACGAGCACGCATATTGAACATTGTCATTTGTGTAGAGTCTACAACAGAAAAAAAAATGCAACATTGAGCACAGCCACCATATCGTAAGCCTTCACTGTTGTCTTTTTTTAATCTACAGTACAGATGTCAAACTAATCATACTAAGGCAGGGGTCATCAACATGGTGCCCGCGGGCACCAGGTCACCCGTGAGGACCGCATGAGTCGCCCGCAGGACTGTTCTAAAATTAGCTCAAATAGCGGCACTTGTCAGTGAGCTGCATCTATTTATTTTACAGTCAAACCTCGGTTTTTGAACGTCCTGGTTCTCAAACAAATCGGAATTTGAACAAAAAATTTGAGATTTTTTTGCTTCGGTTGTCGAACAAAATTCGGAGGTCGAACCTCGCAAGATGAGCCGGGAGGACCCGAGAAAACCCGACCGCGCGGCCCAGATGCCGACTGACTCCTTTGTTATTGTATTTTCGTTACTTTGAGGATTGTATTAACCCCTAATCATGCCTCCAAAGAAAGCAAGTGGGAGCAGTAAAGCCATCCTGAAACACAAAGACGCTCTTAAAGCAATGCGACAGTGAGCGCCCGGCGCGCTGCGTTTGTGCGATCGGACCAAATTAGGCTCCCTGCGCACTGAGGTCCACTTAAATTTTGGAAAGTACATAAGGAGTTTAAAAAGATTGTCTAAATTTTTGCGACGGCTCTGTCACAATAATGCGACCAGAGCGGTGCAGTTGCACGGTCGGTGACGCGCTACTGTTGCGCGTTCAGCGGTGCGCTGCAGTTTCGCGATCGGACAAAATTAAGCTCCCTGCGCACTGAGGTCTACTTAATGGGGGCCGCAGTGGGCCAGGGGCCACAGGCCCCCATTGGGGGCTGCAGGGGCCACAGGCCCCTATCGGGGGCTGCAGGGGCCACAGGCCCCTATTGGGGGCCACAGGGCCCACAGGCCCCTATTGGGGGCCGCAGGATGCCAGGGGCAACGCCCTGGAGGGGGCTCAGGGGGCAAAGCTCCCTGGAAACTCCTGGATTTTGGCAGTATAGCAACCCCAAATCCATTCATTTCATTACTCAATTTCAACAGTTTTGTTAAAAAAGTATTCCTGCTTGGTGGGCTACCAAGGTGAATATAATACAGTCAAGCCTCGCTTTTCGACCACAATCCGTTCCAGAAGGCGGTTCGAGAAGCAAATCGGTCGAATTCCAAATCTACACTGCTCAAAAAAATTAAAGGAACACTTTGAAAACACATCAGATTTCAATGGTGAGTTTGTTTTGGGGATATCTATACTGATATGGACAGTTTAATGTCTCAGGAACAAAAGGAAGCCACATCCTTTGATGGAAATAAAAGTTTTCAGCCTACAGAGGGCTCCGTATACAGACACCCCAAAAATCAAAGTGAAAAAATGATATGGCAGGCTCGTCCTTTTTGCCTAAATTCAATTTCTGCAACTCAAAATTATTTTCAATATCTTGTGTGGCCCCCACAAGCTTGTATGCATGCTTGACAACGTCGCGGCATGCTCCAAATGAGACGACGGATGGTGTCTTGTGAGATGTCCTCCCAGATCTGTCTAAGGGCATCAGTGAGCTCCTGTAAAGTCTGAAGAGGAACCTGGCGGCGTATGATGGACCGAAACATCATGTCCCCGACGTGTTCTATCGGGTTTAGATCAGGTGATCGTGAGGGCCATTCAATTGTGTCAATTCCTTCATCCTCCAGATACTGTCTGCATACTCTTGCCACAATAGGCCGGGCATTGTTGTGGATCAGGAGGAACCCAGGACCTACGGCACCATAGGTGGAAGGATTTCATCCCGATACGTAATGGCAGCCAGACTGCTGTTCTCTAGCCTGTAGAGGTCTGCTCGTCCCTCCATGGAAATGCCTCCCCAGACCATCACTGACCCACCACCAAACCGGTCATGCTGAATGATGTTCCAGGCAGCGTAGCGCTCTCCTTGGCTTCTCCAGACCCTTTCACGTCTTTCACAGGTGCTCATGATAAACCTGCTCTCATCTGTGAAAAGCACAGGGCGCCAGTGGCGGACTTGCCAATTTTGGTGTTCTATGGCAAATGCCAATCGAGCTCCACGGTGCTGAGGAATGAGTACAGGAAACACTACAGGACGTCGTGCCCTGAGGCCACCCTCGTGAAGTCTGTTAGCTGACTGTTTGGCAGAGACATTCACACCAGTAGCCTGCTGGAGGTCATTCTGTAGGGCTCGGGCAGTGCTCAACCTGTTCCTCCTTGCACAAAGCAGCAGAGATCGGTCCTGCTGATGGAACGAGGACCGTCTACGGCCCTGTCCAGCTCTCCTAGAGTAACTGCCTGTCTCCTGGAATCTCCTCCATGCTCTGGAGATTGTACTGGGAGACACATCAAATCTTCTTGCAACAGCACGCATGGATGTGCCATCCTGGAGGAGTTGGACAATCTGCGCAACTTCAGGAGGGTTAAGAAATCGCCTCATGCTCCCAGTCATGATAATGACTCTAGCTAAAGCCAATACTTGTGAAAAAACAGTTAAAAAAAGATCAAGAGGGAGGAACATATTATGTGCCACACATAAACAAGATGGCGGCGCGTGCACACGCAGCGGCCACTCTCTGTCCCGTCAGTACGGTGATTTGTTCGTCTAATGAGTGTTCGTCCGACAGTCTTGTATACTTGTTTACTTGTTTGTCTGTTGTGAGCCATGTCTTGTCACCGTGGGATAGGGGGGAACGAAATTTCGGTTTCTTTGTGTGTCTTTGGCATGTGGAGAAATTGACAATAAAGCTGACTTTGACTTTGACTTTGACTTTGAACTTGAAATGGCCTCCACCTGCAAAATCAGTCCTGTTTTGGGGACCATCTCGTTGTTGCCCCTCTAGTGCACCTGTTGTTAATTCCATCAACACCAATGCAGTTGAAACTGATTAACAACCCCCTCTGCCACGTGCCTGACCAAAACCTTATCAGAAAAGTCTAATTGAATTGCCATGCCATACCCTGATAAAAAACGGTTCCTTTAATTTTTTTGAGCAGTGTATTTTACCCATTACAAATAATGGAAACATTTTTAATCCGTTCCAAGACTTTAAGCATTTTTTTCATTTGCGCATATTTTCCGATCGCGCAACTAGAGCGCACCGCCGAACGCGCAACCATAGCGTGTCGTTGACCGCGCAACTGGTTGCATTATTGTGACAGAGCCGTCGCTGAAATTTAGAAAATAATTTTAAACTTCTGATGTACTTTCCAAAATTCAACTGGACCTAAGTGTGCAGGGTGCTTAATTTTGTCCGATCGCGCAAACGTAGCGCGTCGACGACCACGTAACTGCACCGCGCTGATCGCATTATTGTGACAGAGCCATTGCTGAAATTTAGAAAATATTTTTAAAGTCCTGATGTACTTTTCAAAATTCAAGTGGACCTCAGTGCACAGGGAGCTTAATTTAGTCCAATCGCGCAACCGCAGCGCGCCGGGTGCTCACTGACGCGTTGCTTTAAGAGCGTCTTTGTGTTCCGAGTTGTAAGATGACGCTGCTTTCGAGCCATGCCCATCTGAAGCAGTTCCTGATCCCTTTCTACTTGTCTATTTCCCTGGCACGATCCTCGTCTTTTTTCTCTAAAAGCTTCGCCATACTGGCTTAAACTTCTGCTAATTAAGCAAATCAGTAGGCAAATGATGTGTCGAAAGTAGCGCCAAAATGCTGCCGAAAAAAAGGCGGCTGTTGTCGCAATACTGCTGCCAGCTACCGCCCCCCGTATAAAAACTGTTAGAGATTCGCTCACTCCAACTTATTTTGCAAGAACCACACGGGAGACAAGTAAGTCCTTTTAGACACCTGCAGGTGGAGAGTCCATTCGTCGCTGTGCGTGCAGCGATGTTCGAATGGAGGTCTAAACTCTCCCAACTGCAAGGACATATTTATTAACAGAAACAGAGTGGGGGGAAGAGCAAGCTGAATAGGAAGCCCTTGTGCTCTAGTCAAAACATATCAGGGGATGTTTTACGACCTTGCGGAGGATGGGACAAGGTAGGTTATTTATTACCGGTTGCATTCCAACATAATCATACGATAGGGATAATCTGAAAACCCCTAACAAAAACAATTTTCTCAACGGATCTACACGATTCACGAAAATGATACTCCCGACGGAAAAAAACTCGGAAATCCGTGGATCCGCGGAAGATTCTCATCCCTTAGTACAGGGGTCACCAACCTTTCTTAAACCGAGAGCTACTTCCTGGGTACTGATTAACGCAAAGAGCTACCAGTTTGACACACACTTCTGAAATAGCCAATTTGCTCAATTTGGCTTTCACTGTGTGTTGTTATTGTCATTTCCAGTTCACGTGTGATTTTAACAAGCATAGCAAAAATACATTCAAACCTTGGTTTTTGACCACAATCCGTTCTAGAAGGTGGTGCGAGAAGAGAATCGGTCGAATTCCGAATCTATTTTCGTATTTCAAATAATGGAAAAACTTTTAATCCGTTTCAAGACAAAATAAAACCCGCCTTTTTTAAGCATTTTTTCATTTGCGCATATATGTCCGATCACGCAACTGCAGCGCACCGCCGAACGCGCAACCGTAGCGCGTCGCCCACCGCGTAACTGCACCGCGCTGGTCGCATTATTGTGACAGAGCCATCGCTAGAATTTAGAAAATATTTTTAAAGTCCTGATGTACTTTCCAAAATGCAAGTGGACCTCAGTGCGCAGGGAGCTTAATTTAGTCAGATCGCGCAACCGCAGCGCGCCGGGTGCTCACTGTCGCATTGCTTCAAGAGCATCTTTGTGTTTTAGGATGGCTTTACTGCTCCCACTTGCTTTCTTTGGAGGCATGATTAGAGGTTAATACAATCCTCAAAGTAACGAAAATACAAGAACAACGGAGTCAGTCGGCATGCGGGCCATGCAGTCGGGTTTTCTTGGGTCCTCCCGGCTCATCTCGCAAGGTTCGACCTCCGAATTTTGTTTGACAACCGAAGCAATTTTTGTTTGAATTCCGATTTGTTCGAGAACCAGGACGTTCAAAAACGTTTGACTGTAAAATAAATAGATGCAGCTCACTGACAAGTGCTGCTATTTGAGCTTGTAGTGTATTTTTATTTAGGTCTCATGCAATGTATATTTCACTTGTAAGTTTAGAGGTGACCAGGTCACGCACGCATGGGATTTTTTGGGGTCTGGGCCAGGAAGGCAGACTTCCTGCCACCAGGATACAGGAATTGGCCATTTGGTTAGAATCAACAAAGCAGGCTGGCGAGGGTGAAGTCGACCAGCTGCCCTCGTGTGCGTGGGCCTGAGTAGGGGCGTGGGGTATAAGACCCAAGGCGAGAGAAGACAGGGGGACTTCTTTTTTTCGCTAGAGAGAGACACTTAAATTCTGACATCGATTGATAAAAATCTTTCTCCAATCAGCCGTGTGTCACTGAAGTTCTCCTTCCCTGAGCCAGCCATCGATCCACCGTTGCATCTTGGAGACCAGCAGAACATCGAAGAGAATTCACCACATTTTTGGCGTCACGAACAGTTCTCTTGTTCCCCGGGTAGCCCTCGTCCACCTGGGTGTGAGCATTGAGCGTCCGTTTGTCTCCCCTAGTCAAAAGTTGTCAAAATGTGAATTTTGAAAAATTGAAAAGAAAAGGAAAATGTTCAATAAAAATAGAAAAAAGAAAAAGGCAAATAAAAATGGAGAAATAACATGAAACTTAATGGGGAAACGGGAACAGTGTGAGTGACATGTCTGGTGTGAATGATGAATGAGATAGAAGAAATGCCCCGAGAGAGGGCACGTGAAACAGGATAGGATGTCTGGGACATCGTTGATTGACTGTCACGAGAGAATAATAATAGAAAAGTCCCATTAAACGTGGACTTTATTTTGGCGACAGGTCCGGATGAGGATGTAAATTTTAGCTGTGTGAATGGGGCGGAAGCACAGATACGATTGAACACTGCTTGCAACAAGAGAAGTGCGCCACCTAGCCACCGGAGGCAAAATTCCCAGGACGTGCTGGGATGTTGAGATCGCACCCAATGGCCATACAGGCCGAGTGCGATTGTTGAGATGTTCAGTGGCGGCATTTGTCTCTGTCAAGGTTGCACTAAAAAAGGTCGCTTGTTGCAGACTGCATTTGGCAAATAGGAGAAGTGCGCAGCCTTGGCAACCGTAGCTGTGTGAATGAATGTGGGAAAAATACCGGCCAGGTCTGGGACCTAGGAGTGCCGAAGAGAAGGAAGCGCGCAGACCACGTTATTTGGGCACTGATCAGATTAGGAGTCTGTACGAGTTTGCAAAGTTTCCCCGGCAGACGGTTGGCGCGTTAGCCTCTTAGAAATACTCTTTGGGCAACTTAACGGGGTGAACTGGTGCGCTGCGGTCGTACCCAAGTTAACACGGTTCAATCGCGATTGTCGAGACGCGCTGTGATAGCATGCACGCCTGTCAAAGTCTGATGAAATTTACGGCTTGCAGCAGACCGCAATTGGCAGATAGGAGAAGTGCGCAGCCGGTAGAAATTGGAAAACGTGGAAAAATAGGCCTCAGGGGGTTTAATATTGGTATACCATGTAAGAAAAGTAATTTGTGTGCACACTAAAGTAGAAATCTGCACTATAAGGGGGAAAACAAAGCGCTTTTAGAGAAACAAAGAAAAGGAATGCACAGGGCATGTTTGTGAGTGCGCCTGCGCACGGGAAACAGCTGCTATAATGACCAAATCGCATAGAAGCGGTTGGAAAGAATTGAAACGGGGGTCAGATTTGGATCCCTTTTTTGTGCTGTTTCCTATGTGTTTGTGCTAATCTCTGTAAGATATACATGTCGGTCTGTTGTCGTTCTTTTGTGTGTGCTCAGGGGATCCCCATGTGCGTGTGCGTGGGCGTGTGTGTGTGTGTGTGCTATTTAAAGCTTTTAATAGGGGGCCTGGTTTCCCATAAGTATCAGATATTGGCCAGGTATCCTTACATTATGGACAAACATACAGATATATATAATAGACAATAACAATAAACACACAATAAGGTACAACACACAATAAACATATGACAAGTAATAGATAGTCTCAGTATTCTGGTTACACTGGATTTGATGTAAAGTACATTAGCAATTAATAAATTAACAACAGGACACTGGTGTTCATGCGATTAATGATCAGCACATTAAACATACATTGATAGGAGTTGATTTTTTAGATTTGTCTTGAAGATGGATATGGATTGCAACATTTTTAGTGTTTCGTCAAGCTCATTCCAAATCTGTGGTCCTCTACACACAATGCTATGCTAAAGCTTGTAGATTTTAGTTTACGTTTTTTCCCAATGATTAGATTGCTATTCCTGGTGGTGTGGGTGTGGCTGGGAGTAGAGGTTGGGATGAGTTGGCAGAGTTTATGGTTTCGTTTATGGATAGTCTGATACATGACGCAAGCATTCTGGAAATAGTTGTGTTCAACAAGCCTCAGAAGATTGTGTCGGTGGAAGATTGTTTTAGTGGGGGCGTTAAACTCAGACCATGTTATGGCACGTATGACCTTTTTCTGAAGTATCTGTTAGGTTACGGATTCTAGTTATTGATCTGACTCCAAATTGCGATCAACACTTAACACATAAATTGCTATGTCCTAATCCACACACTGGCGCACCTAACAATTTTGCGAGTTCGTTCTGTCAAAGAGAAGACCAGTAGATCAATCAGACCAAATTTACCAATTATTTATTCCTGACAGAGCGCACTAATACAGGCCTGGGTCCCGGGTCCCTCACACTAAAACTCGTGCGTTTTTGTGACCACCAAAAGACGACACATTCTTCCGGGTTGCCCAGTTTTAAAGAAACACAATATGAATATTAAAGCATGCAAAATATTGTGAGATGATTGGTCGATGGCCATCTCCTCCCCGGTCCAGGTGTCGCTGAGGTCAGACGGTTGGGTTTTTCCCTCGAAGGCCGGTCTCATAGACGTGCTGTTGTTCTTGTTCCTAACCGACCTTGAGATGGTCTCCTCCGGTACTCCCTATCCAGGCCTATTCCACAACACTTTGAAGAAAACAAGTTCATGCAGTTTGTCTGCACATTCCTCGCCCCCCACCAATCCACACGTGCACTCTAATACTAGATATTAATATGATTATAAGTTTAACACAACCTTAAAATATATGTTTGCAAACTCCCAAAAGCACATTTCCCTTTATATCTCAAGCTTTTTAAAATGGGTTGGAAATGTGTTACACCATTTAATATTGCAATATTTTAAATGAGGTTCAAATAAGGATTTTTACAGAATAAGAAGTGCAGTAAGTGGGAGATAATGTCTCAATTTGAAGTGGGCATATTTAGACAGTTTGATTGTGAGATCATCAATATGTCTTTTAAAGTTCAAGAACTCATCAATATGGATACCCAGGAATTTAGTAGAGCTGACTCTTTCAATGTTTTGTCTGTTGATTTTTATGGAAATTTGGTCAATGTCCTTTTTTTTATGGGAGCGGAATATGATGTGGCTTGTTTTATTGACATTTAGGGAGAGTTTGTTGCATTTAAACCATGTGTTTATTTTTGCCAACTCACTATTTACAATTTGTTCAAGTGTATTTGAATTTTTGTGGGAAAGAAACAAGTTTGTATCATCAGCAAATAACACTTTATGTAGTATGGATGAAGTATTAACAATGTCATTTATGTACAAGATGAAGAGGAGCGGCCCTAAGATGGACCCTTGGGGAACTCCATAATTGATGGGTTTGTGTGAAGATTTATGGTTGTTAATAGAAACATATTGATATCTTCCAAGTAGGTAGCTGCGGAACCAGTCTAATGCCAGGCCTCTAATACCGTAGTGGTGTAATTTATTTACAAGAATGTCAATCATAATGGTATCAAAAGCTTTAGACAAGTCCAGAAAAATCCCAATACCATATTCGCCTTTATCAATTGCCTCGTAGATTTTATCAGTCAAGTCAAGTAGTGCCATATATGTAGTGTTTTCCTTTCTGAATCCATACTGGGATGGGGCAATGATGTTTAGGTTGTTTAGATAGCTGTTAAATTTGTTGTAAACTACTCTTTCCAAAACCTTGGAAAGAGTAGGCAAGATTGATATTGGTCTGTAGTTGCTAATATCGGTTTTATCTCCCGATTTAAAGACCGGTATGATACGCGCTATTTTTGCCATTTGTGGCACTACTCCAGAGAGTAGAGACAGATTGATGCAATGTGTAAGAGGTGCAGTTATTACATTGGAGATGCTTTTCAGGATTTTACTTTTAGATACCATCTGTACCAGCTGAGTTTGAATTCTTCATATTCATGATTATTTTATGCACTTCATCGCAGTTAGTTGGATTCAGGAAGAAAGAGCCCAGTAAGACTACCTGATAGGTAGTCTTTAAACGAGGCATCCTGAGGCTGACGGATTTTACTGGATATGTTGCTACCAATGGAGACAAAGTAGTTATTGAATTCGTCGGCAAGACTGTTGTTTCTGGTGGTGTTGCCTGTATTATTATCATGGTCAGGGAATACAGGAGTTTTTTGGCTTCTGTTTAAGACCTTGTTGAGTACTCTCCAAGATTTCTTGGAATCACCCTGTGATTCGTTTATCAAATCGGCAAATTACTCTTCCGCTTTCTGATAATATGTGTAAGTTTATTTCTATAATTAATATATGCATTTTTATTATTATGGTTAGGTCTATTTATGTATCTTTTATATAATTTATTTTTATGCTTAATAGACTTTAATATGCCCTTAGTGATCCATGGATTTTGAGTAGTTGTATTACATATGATTACTTTCTCAGGAATGGTCCTTTGAATAGAGTCGGATATTTCTTTGGTTAGAGTTTCAAATGCAGCATCAACATCACTACAATTATATATTCCATACCATGTCTTGGTCTGCAGGTCCTCACTTAGACGTCATATGGTTTCTTCATTGAGTAATTTTAATTTTATTATATGACGAGTAGGTGGGGGCCTAGCAGGGAGGTCAATGAATAATACAATAGGGAAATGATCAGAAATCTCAGAGAGTACAGTTCCAGAAGTAAGCGTGACGTTTTGAAGATTTGTGATGAAATTATCAATAATTGACTTAGTTGAGTGAGTGACTCTGGTATAAGTATTTATTATGGGAAAGAATGATGAAGAGTGTAATGTGTTTATAAAGTCATTTTTGGCTGTCTCATCCTTGGAAAGATCAACATTGAAGTCGCCAAGGAGGACACAGCTTTTGTTATTATTATTTATAGAAAATAATGCTTCCTCCAATTTAGTCCTAAAGATTTCAAGATCAGCGTCTGGGGGACGATATATTATACCAATAATGAGGTTTTTCCTGCTTTTTCCGTTTATTTCAACAAAAAGGGAGTCACTGTGGTTGTCTGCTATGACAATGTCATCACATATCCTCACGTTGTAAGGGGAGGAAATATATAGGCACACGCCACCGCCAAATCTGCCACATCTGTTCTTAGTCAACAACTTATAGCCATTAAGATTTAAGATGTCAGTGTATGACTTGTCATGCAGCCAAGTTTCACTGCAGCCAATTGCATTAAAGCTGCAGCCTGTGTTTGCCCGAGGTCACGCTCCTGTGTGGGATCTCAGTCTTCCACCACTTAGTATGACCATTAACCCTTTTCGCCTCCTTGTCTTCGCTCACATTTATACATTTATGTGTAAATGAAACATCAATATTACATACATGTTTGATACTGATCAAACATCGTGACAATAATAACACATACTTTCACAATAGTCAATTTAACACATAATCATAACTATGAATGTGGATTCTCTTAGTTAGCAGGTTAAAACACTCAAGTATCTTCAAAACGTATTTTGACAAGCTGGTGACCTCTAGGTCAAGCTCAAGCGTGGGATTGCAGTCTTCCACCCACGGTATCACTGTCAGCCCCTTGTCCTTACTCAACTCTTAATACATTCATGTGTAAATGAAACATCAGTGCTATGATGCTGCTCGAGTTGCTACTAACTATACAATATTGCAAAGCAGAATAAAATAAAGTATATTGCAGCTTACTCTAACTTTGATTAACATGTCTCATTCTCATTAGCTAACGATGAGCATGGGCTTCCCTAGTTAGCAAATTGAGATATTCAAGCAGTTTCAAAGTATATTACAGCAAAACAAAATAATATAATATATTACAAAATTGTGGGTTGCTGTGCCTCAGAACAAGTCTTCATCTAATCGATGACTTTTTAAACTATTCATTTACTATGTTAGGTCAAGCTGACTTTGGCACCATCTTCTGGTGAAATTTGGAACGGGAATGGAGGTTTACTGGTTCAACCAACAAATTCCCCTTTATCAATTTAACAAGAGTTAATTTTGAAGAACTAACTTTTAAGTAACCCCTACTCAGGCCCCCTTCTTCAGGTCTTCCATGTCAAGCTTTGAAATTTAGAATTTCATCTTAGCCAATTCGTCTGGGCCAAATCCACACCATCTTTTACCCTCCTATCCACCATGTAACTCGACACCCCCTTCTCGGATTTAGGACCAGGCGACAAAGCCGCCTTGCCCCGCACCTTGGTCGGAAGGCTACACTGGCATCTCATCCTCGGAGTCAAAAATTTTCACAACTTCCCCGGCAGGGCAAACAGGTAGCAGTCTGTCAGGCGGGGTGAAACAGCCCCCTTCCGCAATTCGTTCCAGGGCCTGAAGCAAGTGCTCTATCAAACGCGCCAACGTGCTGGTCGCTGGTGTCGTTATTGCTGGCATGGCCGGATCCCTCAGCCAGGGCTCTCAATTCTGGAGGTGTATCTTCACCCAAAGGGCTACCGTCAGCATAAAAGTCCCAGTTGTCCTCTTCGCCCATTTTGACGTCGTCGGCCACAGAATTGTCCTCCAAATTCTCGTCCGCAGGCCGGGCAGGGCTAGCAGGGGACTCACCTGGCGATTGGTCACCGGGCATCCCGTAGCAAAGGCCATCACACTCGTAAACAGAGCCTCGGGGTGTATGGTGGCGGACGTAAAAGTCATTGGGCACAGGCCGATGTGCAAGGTTAACAGCCACACATCGGCCGCAATGCCAGTGGGACATGACGCATCGAGACCCGTTCGGGTGGCAATAAGCCATGTGAACCAGAGGACAGATGGTGCCATGTCTCGAAACGAGAACAACACATGGTTTTGGTGGGCCATTGGACGTCTCGAGTAGTGTTGCTGACGTCATCAGGTCAGAACAGCCACCCCATCCAAGGCGCACCACCTCAGTTTGCTCTCCTCGCTTGACATAGAGACCATCAGGGGTGAGCCATGTATGGCCTGTAAGGGATGTGGTAAAGCAACAGCTCCCCACAAACGCCCTTCCCACCGTCCAGGCAAATTTTGCTAAATTCAATCCACAAAGAATGCACCTGGGTGCATTCGAAACACGATTTACTGTCTGAAACACAAGAGACACACAAGTTTAGAACATAGAACGGTCAAACCATCCTCATTAGGCAGGCTTCTCAGAGCCTTGTTAAGGAAACGTTTACTGTTCGAAAAAGTCATAACTTAACACAACCAACTCCAGCACGGTTCCCATCCTGGATAGGTTCCGTTCTAGTTGTACTAAGTTCATCTTGTTTTTCCTTTTTTCAATCACTTCACTGGTTTCTTTTATATCAAACAAATTATTTTAGGTTCATTACCTGACATGTTTCGGCGGTTTCTTCCGCCTTCATCAGAGTGACACCGATGTGATTGTGACGCGTCTTTATCAGCTGATGGATGAAGGCGTGGTCACGCCCTCTGCTGTCCATTCACCTTTCCAGAATGCTGTTCCAGGTTGTAGAGCACATGTAGGCTCCCTCATCCCTGTTGATGGTCCTCGGGCCCCGCTTACGGATCTCAATGGCCTCCCTGATCCAACGCTGATGTTTGTTTTCTTCAGTGCGGATGACTCTGGCCTTTTCCCAGTCCATGATGTGGTTTTCTCTTTTACAGTGATCGGTAATGGCTGACTTGTAGTGTTCCTGTTCTGCTTGTAGTTTTAGTGCTCGTTTGTCTTGTTGCTGTCTCCTTATCACACTCCTTCTTGTGTTCTATTTTTCTTGTGATGAAGTTCCTCCCTGTCTCCCCGATGTATGATTTATTGCATGATTTGCATGGAATTTCGTATATGGAATTGCATTTATTTTCCGGGTTAACTTTGTCTTTTGGGCGGACCAGTATTTAACGAAGTGTTGTATGTGGTTTGATAGGTGTGTTTATGTTGTATTTTTTCATGGCTCTTTTGATGCGTTCCGTAATTCCTCTCACATACGGCAACGTCACCATTCCGCTGGGTTCTTGTTTCCGTGTTTGTCAACAGGGATGAGGGAGCCTACATGCTCTCTACAACCTGGAACAGCATTCTGGAGAGGTGAATGGACAGCAGAGGGCGTGACTCACCTGTCAAATCTGACAGGTGAGCCACGCCTTCATCCATCAGCTGATAAAGACGCATCACAATCACATCGGTGACACTCTGATGAAGGTGGAAGAAACCGCCGAAACATGTTAGGTAATGAACCTAAAATAATTTGTTTGATATAAAAGAAACCAGTGAAGAGGTTCCGTTCTAAGTGGAGTTTGTCATTGGAGCCGGGGATGTAATTTCCTCCGGTCGTCCTCTACTTATTTCCCAATAACCACTGCTTTTGGTCTCGGGTAATGGGGCACACGAGGCATTACTTTACCCTCGTGCCTAGTCCTCCCCCTTCTTGAGGATGAAATTACTTCAAACAAATTCATCCTCAAATTCACATTTGCAAATCACATGCATGTCAGATTAGCAAAATTGGCTGGTGTGTCAAAACACCAAGTTCGCATGCTTCTACATTACCAGCGTGCGGGGGGGGGGGGGGGGGGGGGGCTGCGGCTTTATGATAGCGTGGGTCTGGTCAGCCCGCATGGTCAACATTGATGAGCCGGGCCCCCCCTTCGTTCATTCGGGCTGCCCGCCCCGGGGATGCGCACTGAGGAGTGGAGCGAGGCGGGGCCGGGTCCCCCGGAATAGGTCAAAATCGTGTGAAACTAACACAAATAGTGGATGACCAAATGCTGCTGGGCAAATAATGCATGAACCACATTGAATGGGTATTTTTGAAACTGCAAAAGTACTAATGGTTAACAGTTTGCCAATAAATGGGAGAGAGGCATGCTTGCACTAACCGTTACAATACTGATATACGTATGTGTATTTGTGTGTCTTAAGTAGAAAGTAGAAAGTTAAGCCGCGACACCAATAATTTATGGTAGGAAGCCACAGAGGCGGCCTGGGACAAGGACCTTTGTAGCATGAGATAGAGGAGGGAAGTGAAGAAAGGGTGGTCACTCGTAATTAATGAGGGACCTTGTCCGGAGCGGTCAGCACCCCGCCAGGCCATCTGGCAACTGATATGGAAATGAGACATTACATTTGTAGAAGAGTTCCAATACTCAAATAGACATAGAGACAGACGCGTTAAAGAAATTAAACCAGTTAGTAATTGATTAAGACAAAATAAGTGAGAAGGAAGGAGTATTTGTTGATTGGGATTAAATTAGGGGTTACAGTAGGTCAATAGTTTGTGGTCAACAATGCATTACATAGAAAAAAGCGGAAGATAGTTCAATGAGGAGATATTGGGAGTAGTCTCCTCATTGTAGTAGTTTCCTGGTATAGATAGGTTAGCAACACGAGAGATTTAGAGGTTCAAAAGAAAGACATTTAAAAGGAAATCACATTTTTGATTTGGACAATTGCAGGCTAACAGGACCATGAGGAAGAGCAGCTGAGAAGCGGGATCCAATGGGATCGAGGAGTTTGGAAATTCACAACACCATATTCCAAGTTACATTTTTGAGCAAGCATGACACAGGTAATAATGTTTGAGAGGTCGAGACGTAGATCAGGGCAAGATTTGGAGCGCAGATGCTTAATGAGTTAATTTTGAATACTGATATTGAAGACACAACCTAGATCTCATTAAATTACATTACATCTTTACACAAGAGTCGGAAGCTGGATCCAAAATTGAAGGCTTGAAGTGGGAAAGACAGAAGGATGAGGGATCTAAGAGAGGAATGGAACGCGGGGAGCTTGGAGTAAGCCCCCTGGGGGGGGATGTGGTATGCACATGGAGCAAGGAGTGGTCTCAGCGGTTCCAACTCAAATAATTAGAAGAAGGAAGGGATTAGAATCGAAAATAAGAAAACAACAGACAAAATGGATCTCATAAACAGGATGAGTTTGCAGGACTTACTATATAAAAACAAGATGGCTGTTACTAGGAGAACTTGAAGTTTGACAAACAAACATTATTAGCGAATTGATGGCAGCAGCTATATTTGGAGATAATCTCACGAGTTTGAGGTCCCAGTCTGTCACTCTCAGTGCCAGGATCCCTGAAACTCTATCCGGAGACTCCGCTTACAGCCGTCGATGACTACAAAACGGTGCCTGGCTTTGAGGCACTTTTGACCTTTGGCAAGAACGAAGAAAGACAGTTTTTTTGCTTGGAAGGGGCAAGCGACTCTCCGGAGGAAGGACGACATCCTCGGAGACGAGAAAAGACATTGAGAAGCGGAGGAACTCACAATGCTGAAAATTGACTCATTAATGACGTAAGGAAGCAGGGAGAGGTGCTTGGATGGTGTAACAGAGGCAGGATTTTTAAGAAAAAAAAAGGGGGGAGTGAGACTCGCCAAGAGGGGCAATAAAGAGAAGCAGACTGAAACATTTTCGAGCTAGACAACAGGAAAAAGTGTGTGTGTGTGTGTGTGGGGGGGGGGGGGGGAGTCAAATGATGACCTGAAAAGCCAGAGGGAATAGTCTGACTATGCTTTCTTAAATTTAATTAGGATAAGTAGTAGGGATCGAATTTGTAGGAGCAATCTGAGGTTATGGAGGCTCCCTCGCAGATAGACATATATGACAATGCGATGAATCGGATTGGCGAGTTTATGGAAAATTTAATTGGAAATTTTACAATAGGTCTGGTTGACGAGTATGTCCAAATGAGAAGAGTTACGTTTAGGAGTCAATGTTTGCCTGCTCACTAACATACTAACTTTGCTTAGTGTGGGATGAGAGCTGAGTGATAGTGACGAATGAGTGTGTCTGTGAGTGTGTGGATGGGTGCGTGCGCGTGTGATCGTCTATGACTGTGTGTGCGCAGTATGAGTGGTCAGAGAGGTCTGAAGTTGGGGTGATGTGATCGCAATTGAGGATAAAATTCCTGTCACCTAAAGGGGTGGTACAGATTGGAGGGACTGGAACTGGCAAGTGATGAGTTCTGACCGGAACCATGGTTCAATGATCAATCAGGGGCACCATCGACAACAAAATGATTCGATAGAGAAGGCCCATTTCAGTGATATGGTCAGACAAGACAGAACTAGCATCGAACATCAAGACTTTGGACGATTTAACGTGTGACGACTTTGGGCTCACCCGATGGGTTGACGGACTAGGTGGACAGTGACCAAATGTTTGACGCTTGAGCTTGCTTGCGACAAGAGCACGCTCTGCTTTGTTTGTCTGCGTGACTTGACTTTTTGCAGCATCAGCCGCCAGCCAAGGAGCGGATTGCGCTTTGTCTGCATAACTTGTTTTCATTTTTGCAGGTTGTTCGTGGAAAGTTTGTGTTGAGTTTACAAGAATATGTTAACCCTTGCCCTTTTGTTTTTTGTGATGAATTTGTTGATGACATGGTTTTCAGGACATGATCTGTGGGCGCCAGGATTCATTTTATGACTGTTTTTATTTTGATACTTGATGTCTGTGTAGTATTTGTGTGCACAAATGTCAGCTGTCAGGGCTATATGCTTACTGACAGGAGTGCGATGATTTTTGTTTGTGTTGCCGAGTGTGTGGTGGACAGTCAATTTTCAGGGACTTAAGGTGACGGTCCCGAGGCCAGCCAGGCCCTAGAGGTTCCGCGGGCCTGGCTACGTTGAGTGTGGTGATGTGGGGGGACACTTTGTAGGTTCCTCTTGATACGTAATGACACATTGCGTGAATGTGTTAAAGGGGGGAGTGGTAAAATAGAAATGGGTGAGTAGATTTCAATTTTTAATTGTGAGATTCAAAGTTTTTTTTTCCAAATTCACTTGTTTTTTTTTAAGCTTTAACAGGACATGCCAGAATTCAACGAGCAGTGATGGAAGGAGCAGACGAAGCATCTTGGAAGAAAGGGAGTTAATGGGAGACAACAACCTGGAATGGATCCAAAGCGTGGTAACACTCTAGTGACAATAAGGCATAAGGTTTTTCAATGACAAAGCACAAAAGACCAATCATACAGCCATTAGGGAATGGACAGTAGCACAATACACAATGAATGTCGGAGGAAGACAGGGCCAGAAACAAGGAATAGGGGAAATTTCTGAACTTGTGACTGCATTAAAGCTGCTATTACAGGGCAAATGTTTAATTACACACTTTAGGACGATTAGTTTGCATAACGAATATCGAAAGGACTTGAGTAGTTGTACCGTTTTGGAAATATTACATGAGCGTTGTTTCAGAATGATGACTGATTTGAACAGTGAGGTGTCTCGAACATAAGACACGGATACATAAATGTACAGATCAAGGGAACAACAGTGTTGTGAGTGGTACCAGTTTGAGAATGCTACGCATCTTTAAACTAAAGAAGGAATTTGGGGGTGGAAAATAGTATTTGGACGGGGAAAGAGCGATTGAAGTGACATGATTGACGGGACTTCAGAGAGATGACAGTGTGATTGAGACAGTGACATCTGCAGCAGGAAAGGCTACCAGGAACAGGTAGAATTTACATTGTGACTGGGGGGGATCTAGCCACGCTGTCAGCACGACGAGAAATGAGGGGAATGATTTATAAGTCCTGGGGTGTTAGGTTGGTTTGTTTGTTTGTTTGTTTGCTTATTTGCTTGTTTGTTTCAGGTATCACGTGGGCCTCTGGAAAAGAGGGGTAGGTGTCGGGAGCCCTCAGGGGTCCCGATGGGCATTTCGACGAGACGATTGACAGCTTTTTCCTTGTTGCCCCATCATCGCCAAAAGATTATTTGAGGGGGCTGGCAACACTGGAGCAATTGGGTTGTGTTGCCTCGCCAGCGGTGGCCTACGGGGCTGGAAGGACGTCGGCCCGCGCTGCTGCCTTTGGCATTATGACTTCACATGTTTGCACTGTTAACGTCGCTTGATACAGACAGTAGCTATAGCTTGTCGTAGGTCGCCTGGCCGCTGACCGGGGCCTTGCACGGGATTCAACGGCCGTCATGGGCAACAGAAGGACATTGAACGGACAGCCGGCCCAGGACAATGCCGTCTAGGGCTACTCCCCACTGACGGCTCAGTGGACTGGATTTCACATCTGCACGCGCTTGTACATGCGAGGGGGGCAGCGCGACGGGGGCTTTAATTTTCTTGCATGTTATGATACCGTAATTGCCGGACTATAAAACGCACCGGATTATAAACCGCACCAGCTAAAATTCAGGGATATTTTGTTTTTTTTTCTTACATAAGCCGCACCGGTCTATAAGCCGCACGTGCACACGAGTTTTTTTTACAAAGAAAGACAGTACATAGAAAGCCTTTTTAACGTTTTAATAACATACTTGAACATGTCTTTCTAAACATTGCCTGTGACACAGCAGTAGTACCGCAGCAACGCGGAAGTGTGCACGCGAGTTATTAGCAAAGAAAGACTGGACACAGAAAGTTTTTTTAAAGCTTTAATAACATACCTTAACATTTCTTTCCAAACACTGCCTGTGACGCGGCAGTAATACCGCAGCAACACGGAAGTAACACAGCAAAGTCACTGAGACGCGGCGGTAACACAGCAGCAACACAGTAGCACAGCACTAAGAGGGCTGGTTAAAAAAAACATACCAGTAAAAGTAAAAAAAGAGCCGTCTTCATCTTCCTCCTGTGCACTGAAACCATCGAAGTCTTCCTCCTTAGTGTCCAATTGGAATAGCGTTAGATATCCTTCGCCGCACACTTTCTCAGTCTCTCTTTCGTCGTCGGTTTTATGCATTTCTTCGAGTGTGAAGAGGGTCTGTTCATGCTAATCTTATTCATGCACGAAGCGCTAAATTACATTAAACCAGCGAGCGACTGTCACGTGCTGGTGCCACCTGCGACGGGACCACGCCCCCCCTGTCAGTGGAATCACCGTCACCTGCCACGGGTTCATGGACAGTGCTATATCAGCGCCGCAAGCGCAGAACCGAGTGCCAGTCTGTCCCTTGATGCTGCTTCGCTCATCAGTCCCGGAAAAACTTGACTCGCTTGACTATTCAAAACCCCCGCAGAACCGTTTGTCCTCTCCAGCCCGATCGCCGCTCCAGCGCCGGCTGTTCCCATCATCCCCTTCCAATAAAGTCCGTCGTCACGCACTTGGCTGTACTGTCCGATCCTTAACAGCGACACGTATAGCTTAAAAGCGGCATCATATGTATTTCTTTTGTCCCCCATAATGACGGTTTGTGTATAAAAGCTTCCTGTCTTTGTATGAATGTGGGTGTGTGCGTGATGAGCGAAATGTAAACACAAACGAGTACGTCTTCTTCGGCCCATTATCTCTTCTTCGCCTGTCTCGCTCTTGCTTCCTGCTAGAGCGCCCCTTGGAGACCGGAGGCCGTAAAAATCCATAAGTATGCTCCAGAGTAGACACAAGATAATGTCATCAACATCGACTGCCTTTGGCTTAAAAGCGGCATCATATGCATTTCTTTTGTCCCCCATGATGACGGTTTGTGTATAAAAGCTTCCTGTCTTTGTGTGAATGCGGGTGTGTGCGTGATGCGTGAAATGTAAACACAAACGAGCACGTCTTCTTCGGCCCATTATCTCTTCTTCGCCTGTCTCGCTCTTGCTTCCTGATAGAGCGCCCCCTGGAGGCCGGAGGGCGTAAAAATCCATAAGTACGCCGCGCCGCCGTTTAAGGTTCAAAGTAACCTGAATAAAATGCATTAAAAGTTCACATTCATTACAACTTGTTTTTAGTGAGCAAAATGTCTGAAGAATTTAATTTAAATGCTGATTGATTGGGTTTTAATACAATGCAGATGGTCCAAACAGCGCCACTGCTTTGTGTAATCTCTGAGTGACATGGCAGAGTAAGAGAAAGGGTTTAGAGCACAGGTGTCAAACTCAAGGCCCGGGGGCCAGATACGGCCCGCCACATCATTCTATGTGGCCCGCGAAGACAAATTGTGCATCAAATTCGTGTGTCATTACTAGAATTGCAAATTGTCTTCACTTTTAATATCTTTTTTTAAAATATTTGACCAGTTTTTACTCGTCTGATTTGAAAACGAGTTATTTGTCAGTTTGTTTTGTAGCTTTTACTGTATATAATAGTGTTAAGAGTAAAAGTGATCAAGTCATCACAAAAATCACGAAAAAAATCTTATATAAGCCGCACCTGACTATAAGCCGCAGGGTCCAAAATTTTGGAAAAAAGTCGCGGTTTATAGTCCAGAAATTACGGTAATTAGTTTTTATATACCTCACTATTTTACCTCGTTGTTTTGCCGTATTTATTTATTTCATTATGTCACCTCATTTCTTTGCCTCAGGCGGCTCGGTGGCGCAGTGGGTAGCACGTCCGCCTCACAGTTAGGAGGGTGCGGGTTCGATTCCACCTCCGGCCCTCCCTGTGCGGAGTTTGTATGTTCTCCCCGAGCCCGCGTGGGTTTTCTCCGGGCACTCCGGTTTCCTCCCACATCCCAAAAACATGCTTGGTAGGCCGATTGATCACTCCAAATTGTCCCTAGGTGTGAGTGCGAGTGCGAATGGTTGTTTGTCTCTGTGTGCCCTGCGATTGGCTGGCAACCGGTTCAGGGTGTCCCCCGCCTACTGCCCGATGACGGCTGGGATAGGCTCCAGCACGCCCGCGACCCCCGTGGGGACTAAGCGGTTCAGAAAATGGATGGATGGATGGATTTCTTTGCCTCGTGGTGTGTTTACGATATGACAATGCTGGTTTGTATTTGGGGGACATGGTTCTGTTCATTACTGTTTTTGGGGCTCATGCTACGCTTTGTGGAATGTGATGTGTGCCGGAGCTCCCTTCACATGGCTGATGCCAGATGAGGGGGGTCTCTGGGGGTGTAGAATGGGCTTCCCTCTTTTTCCTCGTCATTAGATTGGCGAGGTTTTTTCGACGGTGGTCCGGCGACTTTTTGGGGCTTCTAGCGGGCCACAGCAACGTTCTCTCTCCAAATCTATGGCGTGGTTAAAATAGCACCGGCGGGTGCAGTCGGCGTCAATTGGTTAAACGGGTTGGGGGAATTCAATCTTGGTCATGTGTGGTTCCTGAGAAGCCTCAGATTGTCGTCAGGGAGAACTTCGATATTAACTTGGGTTGAATTTTCTTAGTTAAAGTACCGTAATTTTCGGACTATAAGTTGCAGGGTTTTTTTCATAGTTTGGGTGGGGGGGGGGGTGATTTATAATAAGGAGCGACTTGTGTGTTTTTTTCAAAAATAAAAAAAAAATTAAAACAATTACTGTAATTTGAATTTCAAGTGACGTCAGCAGCGTGACTCGCCGTGGCGCGGCGGTTGTTTACATAAAGGACAAAGATTCGATCACGGGATGACGAAGATGACAAAGGGCCCCACTTACTACCGGCATCATTAGCGGCTTTGTTTGTAAGTGACACGGAGGACGAAGAGTTTGAAGGATTTAAGAATTTGGAGTGACACAGAAGGTTTGAAAAACTATTATGGCTTTTACGCACGCCCGGTCCTACTCTACGGAGCTTTCTTTCACCTCCGTGGATTGAAGTCGGGGGCTGGCGCTCGGCAGGGTGTGTTAGGGTTTTCCAGGTTATCTTTATCATAGGATTATGTTGGAATGCAACAGGTAATAAATACCTTACCTTGTCCTCCTTATCACAAGATCGTAAAACATCCCCTGAGATGTTTAGACTAGAGGACAAGGGCTTTCTATTCAGCCCACTCATACCCCCACTCTGTTCCTCCTAATAAATATGCCCTTGCAGGAAGGAGACCTTTCAGACTTCATTCGATAATCGCTGTTCAGACAGCGACGAATGGACTCTCCACCTGCAGGTGTCTAAAAGAACTTGCCTTGTCTCTTGTGGTTCTTGCAAAATAAGTTGGAGTGAGCAAATCTCTAACATTTTGGTGCCGAAACCCGGGATCCTCATACCCACCATCTGACCGGCGAAGGAGGACGTGCTGCATTGTCGACAAGCCAGCGTCCATTAGGAGGACCTGGAAAAGAAAGTCCTGGGAAGAGAATTCTTCGCTGGGCCAGCATCTTAGGTCTGCCTTCGTCTGACAGAGGTGGATTGACGGGATCCGGCGGTGCAACGAACCAGGGGACAAGTAAGTTAAAGCGCTATGAGATACGGCTTTGGTTTGTCCGGGCTATGAGATACGGCTTTGGTTTGTCCGGGCTATGAGATTCGGCTTTGGTTTGTCCGAGCTATGAGATTCGGCTTTGGTTTGTCCGAGCTATGAGATACGGCTTTGGTTTGTCCGAGCTATGAGATACGGCTTTGGTTTATCCGAGCTATGAGATACGGCTTTGGTTTGTCCGAGCCATGAGGCCTAAAAAAGCGCTGGAGTTAGTGTGATTGAGTGTGTGACTGGTAGGATAAAATGACTAAAAAGCAGTTCTAGCGTTGATCCATGGCAATAAAACAGGCTAGTAATCTGTTGGAAGGTCAATTTAAACCTGCATTGAGGATCCTCAAAGAAAAAAAAATTGAAAAAAATTGTAAAACCTTAAGCTACTAAAATTAAGATGGGAAATAAGAACGGTAAATCTCTTGCTCTGCTCTTCTTTAAAACGAGAAGTTCATGGCAAGTAGATTTCTTAATTGTATGCAATACATGCTGAAGTGGAAGAAAATGTATGGAGTACAAGGAAATTTGAAATGTGGAAGAAGTGGTAGAAGTGCTAGAGTGTGGTTGAAAGCTTCACAAGAAAGAAGAGAACAAATCCAAAAGACAAAAGATAGAAAGTTGAAAAGTGATGAGGCCGCCATTCAATTGGGATTTGAAAAAGAATTCAGGGTGCATAGTGGCATCCCATTCAATGATACAGCTGAGAGTGCTTATCAACAACAGCTTAAAAATGCGCTCCTCACTAATTTCCGCCCTGAAATAGGCAACTGGGTGAGGAAACATTTGGTGGAAGTGGATGTTGCAAGTGTGACAACAACTATGCAATGGGCCAGACATGCTGAAAAAGTGATCAAAAAAGGCAAAAGTTCTGATGTATTTCATCTAGATAATGATGATGATGAACTAGATGAAGATACAACAGTCTTCTTCCAAGGGTCCCAGCAGGTTAGAGGGAGAGGTAGAGGCCAACAAGGTCGCAGGCCGCCATATAATTCAAAACCCCCACGAGATTCTGACAACTGTTGGAACTGTGGGAGACGAGGACACTTCACGCGAGAGTGTCGTTTTGCAAAACAATATCAATCAAAGGGTGGAGGAAGTAGCAGAAGAAAAGCAAAATTTTTAGCATGACAAGCTTCCTCCTCTTTGAACGCTTATGCTCATACAGAGAAAGAAAGAATAGATGCCCATATGACAGCAAAACATGTCATTGTCAGATTATTAGAATTTTTTTTAGATTATTAGAAATCCTGTCCATCCAAGAAGTATGACAATGCTGTTTGTATGCCCAAATTATAAATGACTAGAGCTCAAATTGTGTTACACTGAAGTTAAAATATGCAAATCAAGTGGTAAAGAAATGCAACTTGCTTCTAGAAGATAAATAAATAAAATTAGAATGTGCTGTCCTCGTGTGCATGGGAGGGACCAGCTCATGATCGACCACAGGAAATGGCCAGCCTGTGACGAATCATTGTTGCTGGGAACTACCTTTTGCATGCGAGAGCTGTGCATGTGTGTGCGTATATGTTAAAATGATGAACATTGGCTAAAGTTTTAGTATAAAAAAATTTTTTTTTGCTAGACTGTGGTCTATCCAATTTGCATAGCAGAACAGAAATGATTTTGAAAGATATAAATGAGAGGAAAAAGAGAGAAATCTGTTTGCAAGCAGAAACTAATCCACACTAGTGCATGTAAAGTGTCGAGCCCACATGAGAAATTCGAAGAAAAAAATGACAGAACATGCTTTCAGGAATTGGAAGAAGCTAAATTGTGAATTTAAGATTTTGCAATGCTACATTTAATAGGAATAATTGATTGGTTGTGTTATAAGATTATACAAAATTCTAAATGCAAGCTAAATCTGAGAGATTGAGTTCTTCAAATTTAAAAACAAAGAAAAAAAAAAAAATTCAGATTAATTTGCCAATTGTTTGTTTTAGTTAAGTTTTTTTTTGAATTGGTGGATTGTTCTACCAGGAAACCTGAGTTGGAAATGATATATGAATGTTGTGTGGTGAGCTTGGATGAATTGGGACCAATGTGATAGAAAGACTCCTTTTTGGAGACTGCGTGTGAGATGCAAATGAACATAGATGAATGATAGCCTGAATGAAAAGAAATTACAGGTTGAATGGTTGAAGTCGTTGGCGACTACTATAGAGAATTAGTAGAGCGACTTTGATGAAAGAGTGATTTTGAGCAGGTTGAATGTTAGGAAGAAACGCGTAGCTTTTGGATTGATAATTAACTAGAAAAAAAAAACTGGAGAACCAGTAACACATGTAGAAGATGTGTGAACTGAGAAATTGAGAAGCGTTTTGGAAAGAAAGTCAAATTAAATGATGATGGAATCGTATGTAGTAAAGAACGCATTCTCCCAAAAAGTTTGTCAAGGTGTGAGGCATGGGCGTTGCCAAGCCTCAAAAGGGGGGGAGTGAGTAGGACAGATAGTGGAAGATAGTAATAATACAACACTTTATGACAATGAATTTTCGAATACATTTGGTGTTATATTGTGGTAAATTTTTTGTTCTGGTGTAGATAGTTTAGCAACACGAGAGATTTAGAGGTTCAAAAGAAAGACAGTTAAAAGAAAACATTTTTGATTTGGACAATTGCAGGCTAACAGGAACATGAGAAAGATAAGAACTACGAGGTGGGATCCAATTTCATTGGGGAGATTGAGAATTCACAGCACCATACTCTAAATCACATTTTTGAGCAAGCATGACAATAACATGTGAGAGGTCAAGACATACAGATCAGGGCTTGATGTGGAAAGCAGACCTCGATGAGTTGATCTTCAATAATGATACAGAAGACAACATACTGTCTGATTAAATTGGAACTATAGATAAAATGTAGCTCAAAAATAGGATGAGTTGCAGGATTTACGATATAAAAACGAGACCGCTGTTATTAGGAGAATTTGAAGTTTGGTAAACAAACATTACCAGCAAATTGATGGAAGCAGCTACATTTGGAGATAGTCTTACAAGTGTTCAAACCAGTCTGTCATTCTCAGTGTCAGAGTCCCTGAAACCCAATCCGAGTCTTCGCCTGCAGCCGTGAACAACCACAAAATGGTGCCTGGCTCTGAAGCACCTTTGACCTTTGGCGAAGGACAAGAAAAGACTGCTGTTGTGCTTGGAGGAGGACAAGTACACTCCGGAGGAAATACAACATCCTCGGGGACGAGAAAAGACAGTGGAAAGCGGAGGAACTCACAATGATGAAAATTGACTCATTTGAACAATGGACTCATTCAAGAGTGATGGATGGGGTCGCTCTGAAGCAACAACAAAAGAACACCAACTTGATAGGGTGAAGTGCGGCAAAAAGATATGGACTTGGAGTGTCTGACAACCAAATCGCACTCCTTGCTACGGCGTTCCCAAATTTGGTGAAGCTTGGTTCAAAGTGGAAGGGAGGTTCATTGTGCACTGAGTTTGACAGAACTGAGGAGATTTGATAAATAAATAATTAAAAATTTGAAAAATACGTAGGGGTACAGATTATAATCAGAGATTGAACGGATTTGGATAAAACAAATAGGCTAAAACGGTAGGAAACAAGAGCAAGATCTTATATTTTGGCTCATCAAGCTTAAGACGTAGAGGTCGAGTTCTATAAATTTTAGAACAGGACATTTGGCAGTCAGGAGGAAGCTAGGTTGCTCAATGTACCTACTCAATACAATAGTAAGGGTTTTTATACCACAGTGGAGGTTGGATGGTCAGAAAGTTAGGTACGTTCAATTTTTGACATTCACACAATCATGCATAGGAGTCACAAGGCAACAGTTAACAAGACAATGACTACAATAGGGGCCACCTACGACTGCACCGACATGGAAAAGTAGAAGTGAGAGAGCAGAGTATGGGATTATATGCTAAAACGTCTGCTATACAGTTACCGATAGGAGATTCTATCAAGAGAAGCTACATGAGAGATGGATTAGAATCTCTTTGTCTGCGTGGGTGCGTGTGCGTGTGTGTGTGTGTGTGTGTTCACACCCTGTGTGGATGCGAGCGTGTGAGGAGAAAGAAGGCATGGGTAAGACAATCTCTTTTAAACCAGGAGGCAATAAATGGGAACGCCCCTGTCATAAATAGTTTTTGGTTAAAGGGAATCATTAGGAAGTGTTCAAACTCTTCCCGCAAACATTCCTATTTGCCAGTTAAATGGGCACTACAATTGACTACGAGAGTTGCAAACAACAGATGAAGAGCAGTCCTTGGCAGATTATATGATCAGGACGCTCAAACTGTCAAAGACAAATTTACTGCCGCTTGATCTTTCCTCCTCACAGGTCGACAACCCCATCAATCCAGGAGACTGGGTCTACATCGAGGTCATCAAAGGAAGGAACTGGGCCAGCCACGACGGGAGGGACCATTCCAAGTCTTGCTGACTACACATGTTGCACCCAAGGTTGCAGGACCCACAAATGCATTAACGACGACTGCTCTCCAGGAGGAAACTGGATGGGAGCTTTGGACATCACCGCTGTGTGCCAGGATGAGAGAGCCGTTTTCAAGGGAGTTGTCCGATGCTGCCTGCCAACTGGACAAGAGTGTGTGCGCCGGTGTGTGTGACAGACCTCACCTACAGACTAGAACATCATCAGCTGACGAAAACACGGGCACATATACAACTTCTTAGACGTGACAGATGTGATAATGATAATGAGACGTGGATTGCGTAGATGCTGTTCTGTTGAGCATGTATTACGGAAACTTGTTGATTTGACCATCAAATATGCTTCGCAAGTAATGGATACGCTGATGTACTGTTTCTTTGTTTTTCTTTTTGTTTTTATTGATAGCATTCTGGTCGCCTTAAGGCAAAGGGACCGTGTAAGAATTTTCCTGCTAATAACATCTGGCCAGAAGGTTTTTCGCTTACACAATAAGTTTGATCTGGGGTATTAAGGTAATGCCTCATCTTCACTGGAAAGTGTTGCTATCATTGTTTGTTGTTTTTATTTTTCCTATTCTTCTTTCTTCATTATACATATATATGTGTTTTTTTCTTACTTGTCTTTGTTGTTTGGGGTAGCATAATCATATGATAAAACAGGAGGGAGATGTTAGGGTTTTCCAGGTTATCTTTATCATAGGATTATGTTGGAATGCAACAGGTAATAAATACCTTACCTTGTCCTCCTTATCACAAGATCGTAAAACATCCCCTGAGATGTTTAGACTAGAGGACAAGGGCTTTCTATTCAGCCCACTCATACCCCCACTCTGTTCCTCCTAATAAATATGCCCTTGCAGGAAGGAGACCTTTCAGACTTCATTCGATAATCGCTGTTCAGACAGCGACGAATGGACTCTCCACCTGCAGGTGTCTAAAAGAACTTGCCTTGTCTCTTGTGGTTCTTGCAAAATAAGTTGGAGTGAGCAAATCTCTAACAGGGTGCCTGTCCAGGGACGGTGAATGGGGCTCGGACATGGCTTTTACGCACGCTCGGTCCTACTCTACGGAGCTCTCTTTCACCTCCGGGGATAGAAGTCGGGGGCCGGCGCTCAGTCGGGTGGCTGTCTGGGAACGGTGGATGGGGCTCGGTCATGGCTTTGATTGATTGATTGAGTGATTGAGTGATTCATTGAGTGACTGAGTGACCGAATGGACAAACGTTCGATGTCTGTCTGTCTATATGTATGTATATATGTATGTACGTATGTATTTCGTTATTTGTTTATGTATTTTTCTCTCACATTTTCTTTCTCATCTTCCACTTCTTTCAGCTGCTCCTGTTAGGGGCCGCGACTGCAGAGCAATCGTTTCCATATCTTTCTGTCCTGTCACACCAACCATCTGCATGTCCTGCAACATCTTCATCTCTGCCACACTCTCCATTGTTTTAGCCAGTAGAGATTTCCACGCCTCGATTCTAACATTCTTTCCCATAACTTCATGCTTTGCTTAATCAACATAACAACACCTCTGTAGCTACTACACTTCTGCGCATCGCCGTGGCCTGAAATAAAGAATAGGAGTCAGCACCTTTCCAGGAATCTTCTCGCTTTTTAAGAATCTCCCCTGCCATCTCTCCTTGATAGTTCCATGCTGTCACTGGAATGTCATCTAGGGCAATTGCCTTTCCACTCTCCATCTTTTACAAATGTCTGGGTATGAATTTTATCTATATTTATTTTTCTCACTCATTGGCGGCCCCACAGAGGGACTTGAAGCAGCTCCACAGAGGGACGTGGTGTGCCAACAGAGGGACACTGGTGAAAACAGAGCTTTCTTAACAAGAATTGTGATTGAACTCAACCAACCTGTGTAAGTCTAATTTCTGCTTCAGTGTCTTAGCATTTTCCTAAATCTGAAGAAATCAAACGAGCACGCAGTGAGTAAATTGGATAACAGGTGATTGGCAATGGCAATGGTCGTGAGGCGCAGATAGCGCGCTCCCTAAATTGTGGACAAAATCGAACAAGTGCCAACAGCCTTTAAAACCGCTATCATTAAACCACTACTTAAGAGACCAAATCTTGACCTGAACTGTCTCAGTAATTATAGGCTAGTTTCAAACCTCCCATTCATAGTAAAACTCCTTGAAAAAGTAGTAGCGCAGCAGCTTATTGATTACATGGTCGCCAATAATCGATATGAATCTTTTCAGTCTGGTTTTAGAGCTAATTATTCCACTGAGAGCACTTGCTAAAGTGACTAATGATCTCCTCATAGCTATGAATTCAAACACTTCATCGGTATTGTTATTACTCGATCTTAGTGCTGCCTTCGACACTGTAGTCAAGTCAAGTCAAGTTTATTTGTATAGCCCTAAATCACAAGCAGTCTCAAAGGGCTTCACATAGACAAAAAATGACAATTATTCTCCAAGCATCCCCTGATCTTAAGCTCCCAAAAGAGCAAAGAAAAACTCATAAAAAACCTACCAGGGGAAAATGAGAAACCTTGAGAAGGGACCACAGATGGAAGGATCCCCCTTTCAGGATCACCAGGTTCCAATGGATGCAGAGAGGGCACAAATAATACATAACATGAAAATCAATGAAAAACTGGATGTCCAAGTCAAAGCAAAGAGCTGCCAGAGGTGCCCTCGATTGTCCTGGCAGTGTCTTCGAGGAGGTTGAGCTGCAGTTCCCTCATCGTGAATTGGTCCACGAGAATCCAGATAGCCACTGTTAGCTTGGGTGCCACCTAACCACCTCCCCATTCGGGGAGGGGGGTTGGGGAGAGGGAGCGAAAACAAACTCCAGCCGAATCGGCCACTACAGGTTAATTAAGGGCCATATCATAGAAATGTGTCTTTAAACGTGTCTTGAATGTTTCTACTGAGGTAGCAGTTCTAATATCCATTGGTAGGGCATTCCAAAGCTCTTGCACTTTTGAGAGCTTAAGATCAGGGGATGCTTTGAGAATAATTGTCAGTTTGTTTGTCTATGTAAAGCCCTTTGAGACTGCTTGTGATTTAGGCCTATGCAAATAAACTTGACTTGACAAACCCCCCCCCCCCCCAGTAGGGCCGAATCCATAAAACTCGTAGGCACCCATTGGTGCTCCTCTGGTCCACAACTCTCCCAGTCCACAAGAAATTGCCAGCCCCGACCTCTCCTGCGCACCGCCAATAGTTTCTTTACAGTGAAAGCCTGCACCCCCCCTCTACCGTACGCGGAGCCGGAGGCAGGGCGGGGTCTGGCACCATTCTACTGTCTTTGGCTGGTTTGATCGTCCCGACATGAAAGGTGAGATATGTGGAAAGGGACCTGGGCAGGCGAAGACGCACAGCGGCTGGGTTGACGACCTTGGAGATGGGAAATGGTCCAACATGGTCTCCTGACCAACAGGAGACAACGTGTGAGGCTGGGGAGCATCACATCTGACACCCGGACCACCAATACTGGCGCCCCTCAGGGGTGCGTCCTCTTCCCACTGCTCTTCTCGCTCTACACCAACGATTTCTCCTCAGGTGACTCTCCTGTGACGCTCCTGAAGTATGCAGACGACACCACTCTCATCGGACTGATCCAGAACAGTGATGAGACTGCGTACAGACAGGAGGTGGAGCGGCTGGTCCACTGGTGCAGCCAAAACCACTTGGACCTGAACCCGCTCAAGACCGTGGAGATGACAGTGGACTTCAGGCGAGACCTTTCACCACTTTCACCCCTCACTATCCGCAGTAATACTATTCTCTCCACAGACCTTCAAGTTCCTGGGAACCGCAATCTCTCGGGACCTGAAATGGACCGGCCACATAGACTCTGTCAGGAAGAAGGACCTGCAGGGGCTGTACTTCCTGAGACAGCTCAAGAAGTTCAACCTGCCGCGGAAGCTGCTGAAGACCTACACTGCCATCATTCAGTCTGTCCTCTGCACTGCCATCACTGTCTGGTTGGATTGGCCTCCAAACAAGACAAGCACAGACTGCAATGGACAATCAGGACTGCAGAAGATAATTGGGATCAATCTCCCATCTATCCAAGACTTGTAACTGATCAGGACCAGGAACATGCAAGTAACATCTCTACAGACCCCTCTCACCCAGATTGCAGTCTGTTTGAACTACTCCCTTTTCAGACAGCGTTATAGAGCTCTGTATGCCAAAACCAGCAGACACAGAGACAGCTTCTTTCCCCAGGCTGTTGCTCTGATGAACTCACACCACTCTTAGAATCTCAGAGTCACTGCTGTGCAAAACCATCCTACGCCCCACACCCTTTTTAAATTGTCTACACTATTTATACTATGTGTCCTCTCTGCATCCATTGCACCCTGGTCATCCTGGAAGAGGGATCCTCCCATCTGTGGTCTCTTCTCAAGGTTTCTCATTTCCCCTAGTTGGAGTTTTGAGTTTTTCCTTGCCCTCCTGGGAGTTTAAGATCAGGGGATGCCTGAGAATATTTGTCATTTTTCACATGTCCTGAGTGTTGTTGGTCACCTAAATGTTGAACAGAAGTTGTGATGTACCGAAGTCAAATTCCTTGTTTGGCACGCCCAAACATGGCAAATAAAAATTCTTGAATCTTGAAAAAACGAGGTGCCAACTTTCTGGATTCCACCTGGAGGGGCAGGTCCTTCGTAGACAGCCAGACTCGTTGGCCCTGCTGGTAGACTGGTGGCGGTCGTCTCCTGCGGTCTGCCATCCTCGTAACCCCTGTCTCCTTGGTGGATCAAGGTGCCTCATGCTGCAGACCAAATGCGACGACAGCGGCGCACCAAGGCGTGCGCCGAGGGAACGGACACCTCTTGCTCAGTTTCAGGGCAGACCAGAGGCTGGTAACCAAAAACGCACTGGAAGGGAGACATCCAGGTAGCAGTGATAGGCAGGAAATTGTGGGTGTACTCCACGATGAGGGGTTTTGGGCCACCAGGCAACGGAGACCGGTCTCCAGCTGTTGATTTATGCGCTCCGTCTGGCCATTAGCCTCCGGGTGATAACCTGATGTGAGACTTATGGTAGCCCCAATGAGTTTGCAAAACTCTTTCCAAAATCTAGACACGAATTGGGGACCTATGTCAGAGACGATATCTCGTGGGAATTCGTAAACTCTAAAAATTTGATTCATCATGACCTCCGCTGTTTGATTGGCCGAAGCTAATTTAGGCAGAGCTTATCTTATTCTTCCGCTTATCCAGGGTCGGGCCGCGGGGGCAGCAGCTTTAGGAGGGACTCCCAAACTTCCCTCTCCCCAGCCACTTCATCCAGCTCATCCCGGGGAGCTCAAGGTGTTCCCAGGCCAGCTGAGAGACATTGTCTCTCCAGCGCGTCCTGGGTCGTCCCCGGGGTCTCCTACCGGTGGGACATGCCCGGAACACCTCCCCAGGGAGGCGTCCAGGAGGCATCCTGGTGAGATACCCGAGCCACCTCATCTGGCTCCTCTCAATGTGGACTCTCAGTACCGACTCTACTCCGAGTCTCTCCCGGATGACCGAGCTTCTCACCCTATCTCTAAGGGAGAGCCCGGACATCCTGCGGAAAAAACTCATTTCGGCTGCTTGTATCCGGGATCTCGTTCTTTTCTTCTTCTCGTGACCATAGTTGTGCCATGCATCGGACGTAAAGCCAAAAACTCCTCTGTCACGCTTAGGCTGGAGTCCACTCCGCGGATGAAAATTGACAACTGGGCAATGTCAGAAATGTCGGTGCTCTCATCCACAGCCAAGGAATATGCGATGAAATCTTTTCTGCTCAGACTCACATTTAAAAAGAGTTGCCTTTTTTCTGAGCAAACTTCGTCACAAACTTTAATCATACAGTTTTTGATGAAATCCCCCTCCGTAAATGGCTGGGCTGATTTAGCGATCTCTTCTGCCAAAATAAAACTGGCCTTGACAGCAGCCTGGCCTTGTGATTTAGCTTTTTAAAACAGAGCCTGTCGAGATTTGAGGCCTCGTTTTAATTCCTCTGCCTTCTGTAGCCTTTTTTCCATGTCCATATTCTTGTTTTTGTCCGCGTGTTTCGTTTCATAATGTCGTCTCAGATTATATTCTTTCAGTACCGCCACACTTTCTCCACACAGAAGACACACAGGTTTTCCAGCTACCTCTGTGAACATATATGCCAACCCCCACCTTGTTTGAAACCCCCCCAGTTCTCAGTGTCCACCTTCTTTTTTGCCATTTTTGATGGGTATCTGAAAGTTAATTTTACAGTTATGCTGACGACTGCTGTGCTAATAATAAACACTGAAATGAAGCAGCGTACTGCATTGTGGGAAATGTAGTATTGGTGCGTGTAAAAGATCTGCGGGCTGCCAGCTTGCTGCGGTCTGCGGGCCGGTTCTAATAATAAATCAAGATCATCCCAGGGGCCGTAAAAAACCTTCTCGCGGGCCGGATGTTGCCCGCGGGCCTTGACTCTGACATATGTGCCTTACGTGATCGCTAGTACTCCTGACGAGACAAGACGCGCTGGCACAAGACAAGGGGAAGACGCTGACTAAATACACACAGAAGGGTAAGGGCACAGGTGCACACAATTAGGATCAAGGGCGCAGGTGCACACAAATAGGATCAGGGAAGACAATCAGACTGACGCACAGAGGAAGGGCCGACGAACTGAAACGAGAGGAGAGTTAATTATCAAAATAAAACAGGAAGTAACAATACAACAAAAATACAAGACAATAACAACCCACAAATTATAACAGGATGACAGTCATTGCATAAAAGGTTTTGGCCTTTAGTAGGTCGTAAAGCATGGATATTCAATAAAAACTTTTTGAAAACAAATGCATTTATTAACAGCATTAAAAAATATATATTTCACCAAAAAAACTACTATCACTAATTCTCATTAGATACGACACTGTTATTATAAATAACTGTTTGCATCACTTCAGTGCCTGCAGGTCAGATTTATGAAAGATGTTTATCTTATGAGGCGAAATCACATCAGTCCATCCATCTTCTTCCGCTTATCTGGGGTTGGGTCGCGGGGGCAGCAGCTTTAAGAGGGACTTCCAGACTTCCCTTTCCCCAGACACTGTCTCTCCAGCGCGTCCTGGGTCGTCCCCGGGGTCTCCTACCGGTGGGACATGCCCGGAACACCTCCCCAGGGAGGCGTCCAGGAGGCATCCTGGTGAGATACCCGAGCCACCTCATCTGGCTCCTCTCAATGTGGAGGAGTACCGACTCTACTCCGAGTCTCTCCCGGATGATCGAGCTACTCACCTTATCTCTAAGGGACAGCCCGGACACCCTGCAGAGGAAACTCATTTTGGCCGCTTGTATCCTGGATCTCGTTCTTTCGGTCACGACCCATAGCTCGTGACCATAGGTTAGAGTAGGAGCATAGATCGACCGGTAAATCGAGAGCTTTGCCTTTTGGCTCAGCTCTCTCTTCACCACAACGGACCGGTACAGAGTCCGCATTACTGCCGACGCTGCACCGATCCGGTTGTTGATCCCGCGCTCCATCCTGCCCTCACTCGTGAACAAGACCCCAAGATACTTGAACTCCTCCACTTGGGGCAGGATCTCATCCCCAATCCGGAGAGGGCATTCCACCCTTTTCCTACCGAGGAGCATGGTCTCGGATTTGGAGGTGCTGACCCTCATTCCAACCGCTCAGACTCGGCTGCGAACCGCTCCAGTGAGAGCTGGAGATCACGGCCTGAAGAAGCCAACAGCACCACGTCGTCTGCAAAAAGCAGAGGCGTGATGCTGAGGTCCCCAAACCGGACCCCCTCAACACCTCAGCTGCGTCTAGAAATTCTGTCCATAAAAATTATGTACAGAGTCGGTGACAAAGGGCAGCCTTGGCGGAATCAAACCCTCACTGGGAACGAATCCGACTTACTGCCGGAAATGCGGACCAAACTCTGGCATCGGTGATACACGGCCGAACAGCCCTTATCAGTTGGCTCGGCACCCCGTACTCCCGAAGCACCCTCCACAGAACCTCCCGAGGGACACGGTCGAACGCCTTCTCCAAGTCCACAAAACACATGTGGACTGGTTGGGTGAATGCCCATGCACCCTCGAGGAACCTGCCGAGGGTGTAGAGCTGGTCCACTGTTCCAGGCCAGGACGAAAGCCACACTGCTCCTCCTGAATCCGAGGTCCGACCTCCCGACGGACCCTCCTCTCCAGCACCCCTGAATAGACCTTACCAGGGAGGCTAAGGAGTGTGATTCCCCTGTAATTGGAACACACGCTCCGGTCCCCCTTCTTAAAGAGGGGAACCACCACCCCAGTCTGCCAATCCAGAGGCACCGTCCCCGATGTCCATGCAATGTTGTAGAGGCTTCTCAGCCATGATAGCCCCACAACATCCAGAGCCTTTAAGAACTCCGGGCAGATCTCATCCACCCCTGGGGCCTTGCCACCGAGGAGTTTTTTAACTACTTCAGTGAGTTCGACCCCAGAGATTGGAGAGTCCGCCTCAGAATCTCCAGGCCCTGCTTCCACAATGGAAGGCGTGTAGGTGGAATTAATAATAATAATAATAATAATAACAATAATAATAATAATAATAATAATAATAATAATAATAATAAAAAATCAGTTTCATATAGCGCTTTTCTAAACACTCAAAGCCGCTTTACGTAGAAAATTCACATGCGCACACACACACACACACACACACACACACACACACACACACACACACACACACACACACACACACACACACACACACACACACACACATGAAGAGTTAGGGGTTATATGCAGAGTTGAAGAGGTGGGTCTTGAGATGGTGTTTGAAGGAGTGCAGGGAATCAGCATTACAGATGGTCAGGGGAAAAGAGTTCCAGAGAGTGGCAAATGGCAAAGGCTGTACCCCCAATAGTTCGGTATTTGGTCGAGGTAATGGGGGTGAGCAAGGTGGTGTCAGCAGAGCGGAGTCGGCGGGTGGGGGTATAGCGGAGCAAGAGTTCAGATAGGTGGGGGGGGGGGACAAGGTTGTTTAGGGCCTTATATGTGGTGACAAGAATCTTGAAATGTATGCGCTGTTTTATGGGGAGCCAGTGAAGATGACGGAGGACAGGGGTGATGAGCTGTCTGCTGGGTGAGCAGTCGGGGTGGAGAGAAAGGGACGTAGGCGTGCAATGTTTTGTAGATGGAAGAAGGATGTTTTGATGACGTGGTTAATATGCGGTTTGAAACAGAGTGTGGGATCCATATAAAGTCCAAGATTTCTGACTAGAGGGGCGGGAGTGACAGAGTGGCCATCAATGCAGAGTGTGAAGTTGTGGTAGGTGGGGAGGCTGGATTTAGGACTGAAGATAATGAATTCCGTTTTGTTATTGTTTAGTTTGAGAACGTTTTGGGTCCTCCAGTCTTTAATGTCTGTGAGGCAGCAAGTGAGGGTGGAGAGAATGGCAGGGGAGATGGTTTTGGTGGAGATGTAGAGTTGAGTATTGTCAGCGTAACAGTGGAAGTTGAAACCATGGCGGCGGATGATGTATCCAATGGGAAGCATGTACAGAGTGAAAAGAATGGGGCCCAGAACTGATCCTTGAGGGACTCCGTGTGCAACAGGGGTGGTGTAGGATTTGTGTTGGTCAATGGTGATGTCGTGAAATCTGTCAGACAGGTAGGATTTGAACCAGGAGAGGGTGGTGTTGGTGATGCCGATGGATTCTAGGTGATTGAGAAGAATGGAATGGTTTACTGTGTCGAAGGAAGCACTGAGGTTAAGGAGGAGAAGGATAGTGAGAGAACCAGAGTCAGAGAAAAGCAGGAGATCATTAGTGACCTTAAGTAGGGCCGTTTCAGTGCTGTGGTGTGTATGGAAACTGGACTGGTTCATACAGGTTATTTGAAAGGAGGTGGGTCTTGAGTTGAGATGTGACGGCTCTTTCCAGTAATTTTAATATAAATGTGAGATTAGAGATGGGTCTGTAGTTGTTGGGGTCCTCAGGGTCGAGGCCGGGTTTTTTAAAGAGAGGAGTGATGGCTGCAAGCTTAAGAGGTGAGGGGACTGTGCCAGAGGTGAGGGAGGAATTGATGATGTCTATGATGAGTGGGGCAATGGGGGTGAGGCAGTCTTTAACTAGTTGGGATGGCATGGGGTCCAGGGGGGAGTTCGAGGATTTCATGGTGGAGAGTATTTGGGAGAGGTCAGCAGAAGTTATGGGAGAAAAAGTTAGGGCGGAAAGGGTTTCTGATATGCAGGTGGAGAGAGTCTCTGAGCAGATGGACTTAAGGTTGCGAAAGATGATTGTGCAGTTTTGTTTTATGTTTTTCGTCATAAGGGGCTTGGGTGAGCCGTGCTTTGTCTGGCCCCTCACCTAGGACCCTTTTGCCATGGGTGACCCTACCAGGGGCATGAAGCCCCAGACAACATGGCTCCTAGGATCATAGGGGCACGCAAACCCCTCCACCACGACAAGGTGACTACTCACAGAGGCAAAATCACATCAAACGGCAAACATTCTGACCAAATACAACATCTTGAAGAATCAGTGAAAGAATACATCTAAATAAAGTAATAAAGAAATCAAAACGGCAACACGGTGACAGATATCTGAAAATCAGAGCAGAGCTTTAACTCACAAACCTGGTGACAGAGGTGAGGAAACGGGAAACACTTCCTTAAAGTCGGCCTTAAAAACTTTCAAAGTTAAGATTAGTCGAAAACAGGTGGTGCATCAAAAACTTGCCTCTGTACTTGAGTTTGTCGGTGAAAAAAGTTTTGCTGAGTCTGCAAATTAGCTGTCAACCTCTTCGCTGTAGCCGCCCGTTCATGTGTTGACTGCTAGCACAGTTAGCATGCTTCCTAGCAAAGTGACAGCTAATATTGTACTCCTTGAATACTGCAACCGTTTCTTATCATATCAGACAAACCGGCGTTGATCAGACTTCAGCGAAAAAATATTTTGTTGCCCATTCTTTTTTAAACACTTGGCACTCAGTGTCCACCTTTCTTTTCCTAGGGCCACTCATTTTTATGGAAGGATTCAAGGGGAAGGTTTGTGGGTGGCTTTAGCATGAAACTGTATCTGAAAGCTCAGCACGCAAATTACGAGAATGCTAACGTCACAGCCCTCACTCAAAATTTGGCACTGATAGAAATCGAGCGCGGAGTGCGCCGGGTCCGTACTACTGAGTACATACAAGCACAGTGAGTGTGCACTGAGCTTTCTGACACGGCTTCCGGGAGTAAATGTACGGGCGGGTGGTTCCCCATCTACTGGGGAAACGTCATTGCAGGGAAAATGACCCAAAAAAATGTTTAATAATACAGTCAAACCTCGGTTTTCGAATGTCCCGGTTCTCGAACAAATCGGAATTCGAACAAAAAATTTTAGATTTTTTGCTTCGGTTATTGACAAAATTCGGAGGTCGAACCTTGCGAAATGAGCCAAAAGGACCCGCATGCCCACTGACTCCGTTCGTTATTGTATTTTCTTTACTTTGAGGATTGTATTAACCAGAGATGGGGACTCGAGTCACCTTGACTTGGACTCGAGTCAACTCAAGTCGCTGTTTTGATGACTTGTGACTTGACTTGATAAAAAATTAAAAAACTTGAGACTCGACTTGGACTTGGAAGTTAAAGACTCGGGACTTGAGACACGATGACTTGAATGACTTCAGTGTTATTTAGTTTGTTGAATATAAAATGAATAATACATTTAGAAAAATAATATCGACAACACGGTAGGAGCGCAGGCTGAGAATGGCGTTGTCATGATTGGTCACTACCCTGTCAATCAATCAGTCATGCCCTCTCTACCTACCGAACGTGTTTATTGGAGAATCACGCCCCTTTATATCAGACATGCGCAAACATGTCAGCGGGAGCGGTACCGCGAGTCATCACCTTCGGCTATCGCAATTACTTTTATGACGGCAAAATATTATATATATATATTATATTATATATATATTATATATATATATTCAAGATGGCGGCGCGTGCACACGCAGCGGCCACTCTCTGTCCCGTTCGGTGTTTTGTGAGTGTTTACTGAGTGTTTGTCCGGCAGTTTTGTGTATGTTTGTCTCGTGTGATACGTTGTGCTACTAGTGCATGTTCTGCTCAACATCGGCGGAAGTGGGTTTTATAGCGTTCTGGACTTTGGTGCGGAGAGATTAAGGGCGCTCGGACTGCTTCATCATGGAGCGACGCCGGACTGGCCTGCTCTTCCTCCCCCGGTTGGACTGCGTCGTGAGCTCGGACTGCTCCGTCCTGGAGCATTGTTAGGATGCGTCGGCAGCGGGTCTGCGAGGCAGCGGAAGAGGGGCCAGCGCGGAGACGTTGGGCCAGGCTTGCAGCCAACCCAGCTCGCCCAGCCGTGCCTTCCATTCTCCTGGCGTACGTTCGTTCGCGGGACGACAAGATGGGTTGCGTTCGCCTGATAGGATCCACGAACCGGACAGTGCGTGCCTGCTGTGTGCTCGTGTTCACAGTGGCCTGGTTGACTGTCATCTTTCCGGACTCTGCTGTGCATTGGGAGCGGCTAGCGTGCTATCACTCTTATTGTTCATCTTCTTGTTTTATTTTTCCTGTGTTGTTTACTTGTATGTGCGTTGTGAAAACTGTCTTGTCACCCTGGGATAGTGAGAAACGTAATTTCGATCTCTTTGTGTGTCTTGACATGCGGAGGAATTGACAATAAAGGAGACTTTGACTTTGACTTTTGACGGACAGCACAGTGCGAGATATGCAACAAAAACATTTCTGACAATGTTGAAAATTGAAGTTTATAAAACTCTGGTGTCTCCAGATGTTACAGATGAAACATAAAATGTTTCTAATGCTCTTAGCGTTTCTTCTTTCAGATTTATTTCAGATTATTTTTTCATATTTGCAACTCAAATGTGTCAGACACTGTCGGCAGACGTTCATTTGTTTAGATTGAGCTGTCAATAAATCATTGTATGAGGTAATTTCTTTTTTTGTTTGATTCCACGGGGTATTTTACTGAATATCAGTAATTACAGTGCAAATCCAAATTATTGTCATATTTTTTAAACAGGTTAGACACATTGGACAATGATGGTTACTTAAAGTTACTGATATCTTGTCTTTTCACTACTAAGATCAGATTCTGCGGGTAAAATTGCAATAATAAGGTGACTTGACTTGGACTTGACCTATTTAAGGACTTGACTTGGACTTGACTTGACCTATTTAAGGACTTGACTTGACTTGCCCAAGAAAAAAAAAATGACTTGGGACTTACTTGAGACTTGAAGGTTAAGACTTGAGACTTACTTGAGACTTGCACATGTGTGACTTGGTCCCATCTCTGGTATTAACCCCTAAGCCTCCAAAGAAAGCAAGTGGGAGCAGTAAAGCCATCCTAAAACACAAAGACGCTCTTAAAGCAATGCGACAGTGAGCGCCTGGCGCGCTGCGGTTGCGCGATCGGACCAAATTAAGCTCCCTGCGCACTGAGGTCCACTTAAATTTTGGAAAGTACATCAAGACTTTAAAAATATTTTCAAAATTTCAGCGAGGGCTCTGTCACAATAATGCGACCAGCGCGGTGCAGTTGCGCGGTCGGCGGCGCGCTACGGTTGCGCGGTCGGCGGTGCGCTGCAGTTGCGTGATCGGATAAAAATGCGCAAATGAAAAAATGCTTTAAAAAGGCGGTATTTTTTAGTCTTGGAACGGATTAGAATGTTTTCCATTACCGTATTGGCCCGACTATAAGACGACCCCCATTATAAGACGACTCCCTCTTTTTCAAGACTCAAGTTTGAAAACAAGACTTTTTCAACACCAAATTTTATTTTTATACAGAAAATAATTACATCTGAAACAAATGATTATAACAATATATTCGAGAGAAAAAGCATGTTATTTTGCCTCATTCAAATTATGCAAAAGGTGTCGATCACATTTTAATATCTGAATATTTAAATATATAAACTAAAGGGCAATCACATTTGTAAATCAAAGTCAAAGTCAAAGTCAAAGTCAGCTTTATTGTCAATTTCTCCACATGCCAAAGACACACAAAGAAACCGAAATTTCGTTCCCCCCTATCCCACGGTGACAAGACATGGCTCACAACAGACAAACAAGTAAACAAGTATAACAAAAGTGTGCTGAATAAACAATGAATAAATAACACAACAATAAATAAATAAATAAGAGGAGCAGAAAAAAAAAGGAGCAAGTGTGCGTACAGCAGACATTCCCGAAAATAGCGCAACAGTGCCGCACGCTACGCAGAAGGGGGTAGCGAGTTCAGGGCCCTAACAGCCTGGAGAAAGAAGCTGTTGGCGAGTCTGGTGGTGCGGGAGCGCAGGCTCCTGTACCTCTTCCCAGAGGGCAGAAGGTCAAACAAAGAGTGAGCCGGGTGACTCACATCTCTGGCAATCGAGGTTGCCTTGCGGGTGAGATGGGAGGTGTAAATGTCTTTCAGGGTTTTTGAAATGTAAATAAACCAATCTACTGTGATAAAACAACAAAATTGCAATAACTGCATTAACAATCAAAGTGAAGTCTAACTGTAGTCTTGAAACAAATCTGAATAAGGAAACACATTGCAATAAAATAATGCAAACTGCTACCGCTATTTTTGGGGAGCCTGAGGACTGTATAGGGGTTGGCTCGGATGGTTATGCTCTTTTCACCCCCAGGTGTCGGTCAGAATACAGGAGGGAAGACGTGGTTCAGTTTTGATTGCTTTAATTAATTATTGGCAAAAAAAATAATCATAATAACCATAAATGAAATACTCTCGGCAGCACACCAAACATAAGTCATCGATCGAGACAATAAAATACATTTTGCTGGCGACCGTTAGTCGCCGTGCCGCTGCGTAACAGCTACTCGTACGATGCGAGGCCAAGTCAAGTCAAGTCAAGTCAAGTCAAGTTTATTTGTATAGCCCTGAATCACAAACAGTCTCAAAGGGCTTCACATAGCCAAAATTGACAATTATTCTCAAAGCATCCCCTGATCATAAGCAAACTTAAAGGAGTGCTCCGGAGCTGTCAATCAAACGGCACGGACACGAAGCAAACCGCGATCAGACAAACGGCACAACAGTGGACAGTAGTAACAATGAGATGTATATACTCACTTAATGTCAAAGACGCACACGATCACAGCAACATACTCAGTCGATACCAGCATTAACTTACCGCTGCGCAAAAGTGAAAATGGGTATAATGTCTAGACCCCGAATATAAGACAACCCCCACTTGTTCAGTCTTATTTCAATGCTAAAAACATCGTCTTATATTTGGGCCAAAAAATAGATTCGGAATTCGACCTATTCACTTCTCAAACCGCCTTCTGGAACGGATTGTGGTCAAAAACCGAGGTTTGACTGTACAATTTATTCAGGGTTGGCGGGCCGGATTAAACGGCCCAGTGCGCTGGATGTGGCCCGCGGGCCGTAGTTTGCCCATATCTGGTCTAGACTATGTTTTGGTGTTTGACTAGGCATGGATAGTACAGCCCTGTTACCATGTTCTACAACACCATTGTTCATAATAAACTTCGCTAGTCTGTGCTTTAGAAGTTTTCCCGTACTTGGGTAGTAGACAACGTGGGCTGGGCTATACTTGTTGAACCCTGCAAACACTCCCTTTTCACACCTGGGGTCTAACTTCTTTTCTTGCTTGTATGCTTAACACACTATTCCAAATGTCCTCTTCTGGCTGCTTTCCTGTTAGCATGTGTGGTGAATTCTCTTCGATGTTCTGCTGGTCTCCAAGATAGAACGGTGGATAGGTGGCTGGCTCAGGGAAGGAAAACTTCAGTGACACACGGTTGATTGGGGAAAGATTTTATTCAACCGATGTCAGAATTTAAGTGTCTCTCTCTAGCCAAAAAAAGAAGTCCCCCTGTCTTCTCCCGCCTTGGATCTTATACCCCGCGCCCCCCCTTACTCAGGCGCATGCACACGAGGGCTGCTGGATGTCCTCTGCTGCCCCAGCCTGCCTTGTTGATTCTAACCAAATGGCCGATTCCTGTATACTGGTGCCTGGAAGTCTGCCTTCCTGGCCCAGGTCCCATAAAATCCCATGCGCGCGTAACCTGGTCACCTCTAAGCTTAGAAATGAAATATACATTGCATGAGACCTAAATAAAAATATACTACACATGGAGTAGAGTGTCTGTTTGAATCTGTTGTTATAACATCTGTTTCGTATTATTGCAGCAGCCATAACAGTATAGGCCTATACTCCTTAGGTAAGTTGCTCTCAATTAACATACATCTAGCCATCTCAAATAATGGTTGCCAATTTCTTTCAGCGGTCCCATTTTGATGGGGTGAGTGAGAGGCAGAGGTTTCGTGCCGTATTTTGTTTCTGCAGAGTAGTGCTTGGAACTAGTTCCCTGTGTATTCTGTGCCATTATCTGACCTAATGCATTTGATTGCTCCAAAAGGGGCAGCATCGGCAAAGAACTTCTCTGTAGCTTTAGTAGTATCACACTTTGATCTCAGAAAATACACAAACACAACACCAGAATAATCATCCGTAAAGGATAAAGCATATCTGAACCCATCTTTTGCTTCGGGTTCAATAAGGCCAGAAAGATCAGCGTGCACCAAGCGCTAGTTTTGCTCTCTCATCTGAATGCTGTTCAGACTCTGAGCAAACTTCCCATTTATAGAAACCTCGCAGTTAAGATTTGACCAATTTAGCGGCCCTTTGATTTTCATTCCCTTCCAACATGCTGCAGCTTACACACATCTTAAAACTTTGTGCCAGGTTTGTACAGTAAAACAAGCATGACATTGATCATTCACATCAGTGCTGTAGGTATCCAGATAGTACAGCCTGTTGTACTCTTTAATGTCGACTCTGGTCCCGTGCTTATGAATGAGCTGTTTACATCTTTGTTGGAAAGTAGCTGACACTCCGTTGGCCATAGCAGTCTTGACGGAGAATATGTCCTGCAGATAGGATGGTATGTCACGACTCGTCCCCGGTCATTCCATTGTGTGTACATTTTGTCATAGTGCTCCTATGTGCTCATGATCGGTGTAATTACCCTCACCTGCCTCTCATTGCATGTCTCGTATTTAAGTCCTGTCTGCGTGTCACTCCCTGTCGGATTGTTCTTGTTTCTTGTTTCTCGTTTCTTGTCTCCAGTCTCTGTCTTTGTCTCTGTTTCTGTTAGTTTCTGTTCTCATCTGCGAGTTGGTCTGTCTGTTCCCCTTTATACTCCATTCCAACTCCCTTTTGCCTTCAATAAACAAACCCTGGTCCAAGCTGCATTTGGTCGCCCTGCTCCACTCATTCCCGACAGAACAATCAGACCACTTCAGCGACCAGCGCCTGGACCAATCCTCGCCATCAGCTTCCGTATCCGCGACGCCGGACCCACGTGCGCCATCAGGATCCACCCCAGCGTCGCCGGACCTCGTCCCAGCGGCGCTGGACCCATAGCCGCCGTCGGATCTCATCCTAGCGGTGCCAGACCTGTGGCTGCCTTCGGAGCTCGGCTCAGCGCCAAGCACGGTTCTAACTCTCCGTTTGCTGCAGAGCGCGGCTCTGTTTCCCGAGTTTCGGCCGATTGCGGTTCTGTTACCCTGAATGCCGCCGATTGCGGTTCTGTTCCCGAGTTTCCGCCAATTGCAGTTCTGTTCCAGAGTTTCCGCCGATTGCAGTTCTGTTTCCGCCGATTGCGGTTCTGTTTCCGCTGAGTGCGGTTCTGTTCCCGACTTTCCGCTGATTGCGGTTTTGTTCCCGTGTTTCTGCCGAGCGCAGTTTTGTTTCCCCATTTGCCGCTGTGTGCGGGTGAAACTTTGCTGCTGCCAGTTCGGACTTTGCCACAAACCAGTGGGGTAATTTGGACTGGTGCGCTTACGCCCCCCCCTGCGCACACCGTGCGGGGGTTAGTTTTTTTTGGGACGTCGGGAGCCGTCCCTTGTGTGTGTGGGGGGGGGTACTGTCACAACTCGTCCCCGGTCATTCCATTGTGTGTACATTTTGTCATAGTTTCTGGTCACGTGTCTGTGTGCTCGCCCCTCCCCTCCTGTGTGCCGATGATCAGTGTAATCACCCTCACCTGCCTCTCGTTGCATGTCTCGTATTTAAGTCCGGTCTGATTGTCACTCCCTGTCGGATTGTTCTTGTTTCTCGTCTCTTGTCTCCAGTGTTTGTCTCTGTTTCTGTTAGTTTCTGTTCCTGTCTGCAAGTTGGTCTGTCTGTTCCCCTTCATCCTCCAACCCTGCTCCAAGCTGCATTTGGTCGCCCTGCTCCACTCATTCCCGATACGGTATGTACAGTGCTCTGTTCAGCAATGGCTTCACCCGTTGTCCTTCACTGTTCACCGGGAACACCTCCGCGTCTCCCCTCTTAGACGCAATGCCGCTCGTCCTGGTCTCGTCAGCCTGCTCCAAGAAGTATTTTCCGACTTGAAGGTGTCATCAAACTTCTTAAATCTCTCAATGTCTGTGATTATGTGAGACGTTGCCCTTAAATCCACCACAGGCCCCGTTGTCTGGATCCGTTGAGCTGTCCATCCGTAATCTTAAAAAAATTGTTCTTACCCCTTAGTTACTCGCTTGACATCATCTCTCACGCCTGTATGAGCCATTTGGTCTTCTCGCATTGTTTTTGGGTTGATGTGGTTTACCTCCGCGCCACTAGAGAGACTCTCTTGTATTTGTAGACACTATACTGGGAAGCCTATAAAACCCACAGTGAATTAGGACACGGGCGGGGTTGACAGGAAGGATACAGTTTTCCACTGTGCCTAATGCCAAAAATATTATGTGGTTATTTTGATTGCCGTTGTGTTATTAGGTATTTACCGTGTCTTGGAAAAGGAAAATAAACCTACAAGTATCTTTTTTTGTATCTTCAGCAACAGAACTCTCCACCTGCTTATTTATGTACGTATTCTAAGTGCAAAGGCACATGTCCTAACGTTCAGCTATAAGCCCCGCGAAACGACTATACAGGGTTAGTCACTTCAACGCCTTTTCCGTCTACATTTAGAATCACTTTGAGTCACATTTTTTCAGGTACTGCACCACTGTCTCTGGGGCTGTTCATTTGGGCAAAAACACGCAATGTGCGCTTTCTGGTTGCAAGTCAAGCAAATGATGTTCTCTCTCCCCCCTGCAGGAGTTGAGCCAGTCACTTTCATCACACCGTTATCGGTTGAATTACAGCCCTACTTTTCAGTGCTCTCAAAACTTCTCAAGTTAGTTTTAAAGTCAGTGAATGTCATGACGTCATCACTCTGGGTTATATAGACGCTAAAAGCTTTAAAAGATTCTGGTAATCCTTTCAGAATCATTGCGATCAAAAGTCCATCACTAAGCCTCTCTCCAGCCTTTCTCAGTGCTGTAATGGCCCTTTCGGCCTGAAGTACATAGTATGTGACAGTTTCATTTACCCCCTTCTGGAGAGATGTTAATTCTGTGTACAGGTTGATCACTCGTGGTTTGCCTTTACCTGCGTAACGATTCTGCAGTATTTCCAAGGCTTTCTGCCAATCTCCCCCAGCGTTCCTCATTCCCAGGGAGAGGCTTTTGTCATCCAGAAACTGGAAAAGTTCAGCGAGAGCGTCTCCATTTCTCTCCACGTACTAGCCTGCGTCAAAGTTGTCCGCAGATCTATCTGGCTAATGAAAGAGAGTCTTCTTTAGTCCTTGCAGCTGCATGTGCCCTTGGAACTTCACTTCACACAACTCGTAATTTGTTTCGTCTCCGTCAAAACACAGTCTTAACCATCGGCTTCCTGCCTGGGCCCATAACCTGTTGCATTTCCCATTTCTCTGGGATGGGTAACCGGATAAACATTTTCTTTAAGACGGAACAAAGTGCACACAGCATGCTGTGGGATTGCATTTAGGACATTCACATTTACTTCAAGGGCGGCTCGGTGGCGCACTGGTTTTGCACAACCGCCTTAAAACAACAAGAGCCCGGGCCTTGATGGAATCCCGGCAGAAATTCTGAAGCATGGCAGATCAACCGGGAACTGTTGTGGGAAGTGCTGGGGGACCTTGGGGTTCCACCCAAGTTCAGAAACTTCCTGCGTCAGTTCCACGACAGGACGCAAACCTGTGTGAGCGTTGGTGGCCAACAATCCACATTCTTCAGAGTGGATGTGGGGGTCAAGCAAGGGTGTGTGCTAGCACCAACCATTTTCAACATTTTCCTCTCTACCATTACCCTCCTCTCTCATAAACTCCTTGACCCCTCCGATGGGGTACAGATACAGTCCAGATTGGATGGCACCCTATTTACAAGTCTTCACCACCCAACACATCCTGGAGCTACAGTATGCAGATTGTCAGGGTTTTCCAGGTTATCTTTATCGTATGCCTATGTTGGAATGCAACCTGTAATGAATAACCTAGCTAGATTAGTTTTATGCTTATGTTGGAATGCAACCTGTGATAAATAACCTAGCTTGTCCCATCCTGCACAAAGTTGTAAAACACCCCTTGCTATGTTTTGACTAGAGGTCAGGGGCTTTCTCTATTCAGTCCACTCTTACCCCCACCCTGTTTCTCTTAATAAAAATGCTCTTGCAGGAGCCGAGAGTCAGACCTCCATTCGATCATCGCTGTACGCACAGCGACGAATGGACTCTCCACCTGCAGGTGTCTAAAAGGACTTACTTGTTTCCCGTGTGGTTCTTGCAAAATAAGTTGGAGTGAGCGAATCTCTAACATTTTGGTACCGTGACCCGGATCCCTCATACCCGCCATCTGGCTGACGAAGAAGGACGTGCTGCATTGTCGACAAGCCACCGTACATTAGGAGGACCTGGAGAAGAAAGTCCTGGGAAGAGAATTCTTCGCCGGGCCAGCATCTTAGGTCTGCTTTCGTCTGACAGAGGTGGATTGACGGGATCCGGCAGTGCAACGAACCAGGGGACAAGTAAGTTAAAGGCCTGAAGTTGTGTGATTGTGTTGTTGTGAAACGCGTAAAACGTAGAGGTGCACGAGATACAGCTTGGGTTCAAGTCCCATTGGAAGAAACGGGCTAAGAAAAGCAGAGCTTTTTTGTTCATCGAAGAAGTATGTAGACTCTTCTTTGTCTGTTTTTCCAAGCTTAGGGATCTGGCTTGGGTTAGAGTCCCAGTGGAAGGAACATGCTAAGAAACACAGAGCTTCTTTTTTGTTAATCAAAGAAGGGCGTAGATTTTTCTTTGTATGTTTTTCCGGCCAAAGAACAGCTTGGGTTCAAGTCCCAGTGGAAGGAACGGGCTAAGAAAAAACAGAACTTATTTTTCTTAATTGAAGAAGGGCATAAATTCTTTCTTTTGTCTGTTTTTCCAAGCTGTTTGGGAGGGTTTTACACTCATCCCTTGATAGGCCTAAAAAGCGCTGGAGTTTGTGTGATTGAGTGTGTGACTGGTAGGATAAATTGACTAAATAGCAGTTCTAGCATTGATCCACGGCAATAAAACAGGCTAGTAATTTGTTGAAAGGTCCATTTAAACCTGCATTGAGGATCCTCAAAGAAAATAATTGAAAAAAAATTGTAAAACCTTAATCTACTAAAATTTAGATGGTTAATAAGAACGGTAAATCTCTTGCTCTGCTCTTCTTTGAGACGAGAGGTACATGGCAAGTAAATTTCTTAATTGTATGCAATACATGCCGAAGTGGAAGAAAATGTATGGAGTACAAGGAAATTTGAAAGTTGAAATGTGGAAGAAGTGGTAGAAGTGCTAGAGTGTGATTGAAATCTTCACAAAGAGACGACAACAAATTCAAGAGACAAAACATAGAAAAATGAAAACTGATGAGGTCACAAGTGTTTGTCAGACCAGGACAATAAGGCCCCTGTGAGCAGGTACAAGGCCGCAGCTCAAGCAGCGGCTCAAGCAAAGGGGCAAGAGGAGCTTCCGCTCCTATGCAAATCATGCATCAAAATTTAAAAGATCTGAAACCTCTCCCATATGACAGCAAAACATGACATTGTCAGTTTATCAAAAATCCTTTTAGATTAGTAGAGGTCCTGTCCATCCAAGAAGTATGACAATGCTGTTTGTATGCCCAATGACAAATGACTAGAGATCAAATTGTGTGTGTACACTAAAGTTAAAATATGCAAATCAAGTGGTAAAGAAATACAACTTGCTTCTAGAAGATAAAAAAAAAAAAAAAAAAAAAAAAAATTGAATGTGCTGTCCTCGTGTGCGTGGGAGGGACCAGCTCATGATCGACCACGGGAAATGGCCAGCCTGTGACAAATCATTGGTGCTGGGACCTACCTTTCGCACACGAGAGCTGTGCATGTGTGTGCGTATGTGTTAAAATGATGAAGATGTGCTAAACTTTCTGTATAAAGAAATTTGCTAGACTGTTGTCTATTCAATTTACACCGCAGAACAGAAACAATTTTGACAGATAAAAATGAAAGAAAAAGAGAGAAATCTGTTTGCGAGCAGAAACTAATCCATACTAGTGCATGTTAGTGTCGAGCCCTCATGAGAAATTCGAAGTAAACAAAACAACAGAACATGCTTTCAGGAATTGGAAGACGCTAAATTGTGAATTTAAGATTTTGCAACGCTACATTTAATAGGAATAATTGATTGGTTGTGTTATAAGATTATACAAAATTCTAAATATAAACTAAATCTGAGAGATTGAGTTCTTCAAATTTAAAAACAAAGAAAAAAAATTCAGATTAATTTGCCAGTAGTTTTTTTAGTTAAGTTTTTTTTGAATTGGTGGATTGTTCTACCAGGAACCTTGAGTTGAAAATGATATATGAATGTTATGTGGTGAACTTGGATGAATTGGGACCAATGTGATCGGAAGACTCCTTTTTCGAGAATGTGTGAGATGCATATGATGAGCATTGATGAATGATTGCCTGAATGAAAGGTTGAATGGTTGAAGTCGTTGGCGACTACTATGAAAAATTAGTAGAGCGACTTTGATGAAAGAGTGATTTTGAGCAAGTTAAATGCTAAAAAGAAAAACGTAGTTTTTGGATTGATAATTAACTAGAGAAAAAAAACTGGAGAAACAGTAGCACATGCAGAAGATGTGTGAACTGAGAAATTGAGAAGCGTTTTGGAAAGAAAGTCAAATTAAATGATGATGGAATCGTATGTAGTAAAGAACACATTCTCCCAAAATGTTTGTCAAGGTGTGAGGCATGGGCGTTGCCAAGCCTCAGAAGGAGGGAGTGAGTAGGACAGATAGTGGAAGATAGTAATAATACCATGAACGTAGACTAATTGGCACGAGACACATCTGGTTTCCATTAACAACTGACAAGATAGGCACCGTGTAGAGTTGGGGAGGCTGACTGTGGGGTCATAGATCATCCAGCAGCCCCAAGTGAGAAAAGGAGTGCTGACTCGTAAATAATCAGGAGATAGGTATTGGGAGTAATCTGTTTGTCCTTTCTTTAAGACCCTTTAAATGGTTTTCTGGTGTACATAGGTTAGCAACACGAGAGATTTAGAGGTTCAAAAGAAAGACAATTAGAAGAAAACAACATTTCTGATTTGGACAATTGCAGACTAACAGGAACATGAGAAAGATAAGAACTAAGAAGTAGGATCCAATTTGATTGGAGAGACTGAGAATTCACAGTACCATATTCTAAGTCACATTTTTGAGCAAGCATGACACAGTTAATAACATTTAAGAGGTCAAGACATATATCAGGGCTAGATGTGGAACGCAGACCTCGATGAGTTAATTTTCAATAATGATACTGAAGCCAACATACTGTCCTGTTAAATTGGAACTATAGATAAAATGTAGCTCAAAAATAGGATGAATTGCAGGATTTACAATATAAAAACAAGACCGCTGTTATTAGGAGAATTTGAAGTTTGGTAAACAAACGTTACCAGCAAATTGATGGAAGCAGCTACATTTGGAGATAGTCTTACAAGTTTGATGTCCCAGCCTGTCATTCTCAGTGTCAGGGTCCTGAAACCCAATCCGAGACTTCGCCTGCAGCCGTGAACAACTACAAAATAGTGCCTGGCTCTGAAACACCTTTGACCTTTGGCGAAGGACAAGAAAAGACTGCTGTTGTGCTTGGAGGGGGACAAATACACTCCGGAGGAAATACAACATCCCCGGGGGACGGAAAAGACAGTGAAAAGCAGAGGAACTCACAATGATGAAAATGGACATTTGGACTAAAGTGAATTCAGTCAGGAGGAAGCTAGGTTGCTCAATGTACCTACTCAATACAATAGTAAGGTTTTTTGTACCACAGTGGAGGTTGGATGGTCAGAAAGTTAGGTACGTTCAATTTTTGACTTTCACACAATCATGCATAGGAGTCGCACAAGGTGACAATTAACAAGACAATGACTGCAATAGGGGCCACTTACGACTGCACCGACATGGAAAAGTAGAAACAAGAGAGCAGAGTATGGGATTGTATGCTAAAAAGTCTGCTATACAGTTACCAATAGGAGATTCTATCAAAAGAAGCTACATGAGAGATGGATTAGAATGCCTTTCTAATCTAACACCTGTCTGTGTTCTGTGTTCGTGCGTAATCTCTGTAAAGTTATGACAGTATATTGTCGTTCGTCTGAACTTTGTATGCCGTTTTGTGTATGTGTGCGTGCAGATGTGTGTGTGTGTGTGTGTGTGTGTGTGTGTGTGCGTGCGTGTGTGTGTGTGTGTGTGTGTGTGTGTGTGTGTGTTTACACCCTGTGTGGGTGCGCGCGTGTGAGGAGAAAGAAGGCATGGATAAGACAATCTCTTTTAAAACAGGAGGCAATAAATGGGAAAGCCCCTGTCATAAGTAGTCTTTGGTTAGAGGGAATCATTAGGAAGTGTTCAAACTCTTCCCGCAAACACTCCTATTTGCCAGTTAAATGGGCACTACAATTGACTACGAGGGTTGCAAACAACAGATGAAGAGCAGTCATTGGCAGATTATATGATCAGGACGCTCAAACTGTGTCAAAGACAAATTTACTGCCGCTTGATCTTTCCTCCTCACAGGTCGACAACCCCATCAATCCAGGAGACTGGGTCTACATCAAGGTCATCAAAAAAAAGAACTGGGCCAGCCACGGCGAGAGGGACCATTCCAAGTCTTGCTGACTACCGCAGTGAAGATCGCTGTACGGCCCAGCTGGATTCACCTCAACCACTGCAAGTTGCAGAGGGTGCTGGACCCCTAATTCGGAGTGGTGGGGCGTCTCAATGATGGTGAAGCGAACAACGATCCTCACTCCGCTAGGCGAGGGGATGTCCCGGTGTCTCTGCTATCCTAGTAGCAATGGGGATCCATATGCCAGATGGATCCTCTGCTGCGTTGTGGTTGGAGCGTGCTGTGGTCTATGGACTCATCTGAACAGACCAAATGACAATGTTGACCATGGAAAACGATGGTCACACGATGAGAACTTTGAAGCCATACGAAACCAACACTTGGTACCGGTATGTAAAGGTCACTGTGAGAGCTCACACACAGGATGTGTCACTTGGAGGCCAGAGCAATGAATGTCACTGAAGCAAACTGTATGGCATCCATGGGAGGAGTTGGATATCAACACCGAGCTGTCACAATCAGTGATGCCGACCCATCCCGCTCTGGACTTGCAGACAGTGCCTATGATGAACTCTTCTGGGCAAATCTCAATGTGACTGTTAGAGGATGAACAATACCACAAGTGGCCTACACAGGGAGACCAGCTGGAGTGAATTACACATGCTCTCCAGGAGGAAACTGGATGGGAGCTTTGGACATCACCGCTGTGTGCCAGGATGAGAGAGCCGTTTTCAAGGTGTAAGGGCTCTACTACCAACATGGCTGCACCATCGGACGGGACCTACTTCATCCAGAAGTTCAGAAGCACTGCCTCACCTGCATCCTATGAGTGCCCGTGCCTGTTCAGAACAGATCGTGGTTTTTGTGGTCACAAGAGTTGTCTGATGCTGCCTGCCAACTGAACACAAGTGTGTGCACCAGTGTGAGTGACAGACCACACCTACAGACTAGAACATCATCAGCTGACGAAAACACGAGCACATATACAACCTCTTGGAAATGACAGATATGATAATGATAATGAAACATGGATTGCGTAGATGCTGTTCTGCTGAGCATGATTTACAGAAACGTGTTGATTTGACCATCAAAAATGCTTCGCAAGTGATGGATACAATGATGTACTGTTTCTGTGTTTTTCTTTTTCTTTTTTTATGGATAGCATTCTGGTCGCCTGAGGCAGAGGGACCGTGTGAGACTTTTCCTGCTAAATAATATCTGGCCACCAGGTTTTTCGTTTACACAATGAGTTTGATCTGGGGTATTGAGGGACAACCTCATCTTCACTGGAAATTGTTGCTATCATTGTTTGTTTTTTGTTTTTACGATTTTTTTCCTTCGTTATATTTTCTTGCTTACCTTTGTTGTTTGGGGTTTCATAATCATATGATAAAACAGGAGGGAGATGTCAGGGTTTTCCAGGTTATCTTTATCGTATGATTATGTTGGAATGCAACCTGTAATAAATAACCTAGCTAGATTAGTTTTATGCTTATGTTGGAATGCAACCTGTGATAAATAACTTAGCTTGTCCCATCCTACACAAAGTCGTAAAACACCTCTTGCTATGTTTTGACTAGAGGTCAAGGGCTTTCTCTATTCAGTCCACTCTTACCCCCACCCTGTTTCTCTTAGTAAAAATGCTCTTGCAGGAGCCGAGAGTCAGACCTCCATTCGATCATCGCTGTACGCACAGCGACGAATGGACTCTCCACCTGCAGGTGTCTAAGGACTTACTTGTCTCCCGTGTGGTTCTTGCAAAATAAGTTAGAGTGAGCGAATCTCTAACACAGATGACTGTGCTCTCCTCGCTCACTCACCACAGTCCCTACAGTGTGCGCTAAATGCGGTCGCCTTCTTGCCGACCACATTGCCGGTCGCCGTTGGTCTTCAAATTAATATCAAGAAAACACAGATAGTTGTGCAAGCGTCCACCGCCCAAATCAGAGGCCCACGAGATGATGGAATTTGATCAGACAGCACCTTCAGGCCCAATCTAATGACTGTGGTTTTACAATTTGACTTGAACTGCAAAAACTCTGTAGTCAACCAATTTCCAGCAGCATTAAAGTGTGCATTTGATTTTATTAGTTCTCAAAAAAAAATATTGATTTAAGCAAGACGTGTACATGAAAACTGTAACAGATGTGATTCTAAATAAGTATGAATATGAATTTAAATGATGCTACTAATAAAGACTTCATATAAAATATGTATGATTGAAAGGAAATAAATAATAAAAACTGATAATAAATAACTAAACTACGTAATATGGCCACCTAGTTTTACAGTACACGATGAGCTTCCTTGTTCAATGAATTCAACCAAGTCGGTAAAACTTGGTTTGGAGGCCTTTTTGGGGGGTAAAATGCTCTAAAATCAAATAACTATAACTGGGTCAAGAAAAAAATGGGTCACCATTTCATCAGCTTCTATGAATACAAACAAAGTGCATTTGATTGACTTCAGGGTTAAGGAACATTTTCAAGATTGATTAATTTGCTAGGAGCAAGAAAGACAACAGCAGAAAGAAAAAAAAAGTCCAACGTGGCGCTCCTTCTCCTCCGGACCAGGCCCCGCCTCCTCTCGGCGCTCAGGAAACGAGCTGAAGTTACAATTACGTACAGTGTTCCAATTTCATATGCTGACCAAATGCTAATACGCTAACAGAGAACAACAAGTGAAAGTCTTTTGGTTAGCAAAAAACAAAAAGGCAGATCGATAGGTTCTCAAATTTGTAACCTCTGTCCAAGTACCTACATTTTGAAAGTCAAATGCTAACTGTTGGTATGCTAACACACAGCAAGGATAGATCACCTTGTGATTGTGAAATTACATAAGGCCATTGCTAAAAGACTTCGGGTGAGATATGATGAAAAGGTGAGGGGTGTGGTGTGAAAATGCAAGGAGGGGGCAGGAACTAGAGTGACATGCTAGCATGCTAGCTGTTGTCTTACCTGCTTGTTAACCCAGGAAAGGCTAAAGGGGGTTGACAATATGATGAAAGAACAAAGAGGAGTCAGGGTTTGACTTTGACAGTACACACCTCTTGCTCTTCACTCAGACGGAGACGTGTGTTTTGTTCTCACGGAACTTTCCCCGGAGGTACTTGGCGGACTTTTCACTTCAGGCAACACCAAGGCTTTGTTTTTCACCAGGGTGGACAAAACTGTGAACAGAGCACAGCAGGTCGTGGAGCCAATGTGGACTGATCTGGACTGCCCTAAACTGGTCTAGACACGTCTGTAATGGATTTGCCCAGTCGGGTCTGAAGTGTACAGAGCAAAGCAGCAGTCCACGCAGGTCTAGATGTGTGAGCATCGCTTAATTGAGAACCAGATGGCAACAACGCAGAGTACGTGCAGGTCCCGACTGGCACACGCACGGACCGGATCGTCTGATGTGGAGATGATGCGTGCCGGTTTGTATTGGACAAAACAGACCTGGGCCATAAAAACCTTTTCCAAATGTTTGTCAAGAAAAGGTTGAAGGTGCTCCTGGCTGGCAAAAAACTGATTGCCTCCCTAAACTGATCACCTTGACTACAGATCCTCATGATGGAGGTGTTTCTCTAGAATCTCTCTAGAAAAAACAGAGGGATTGTGAATCCAGTGGAATCTGTGAGTGAGAAGGCTAAATGAAGTCGCTGTCCTGATAAGGTGTCCCGCAAAGATGTCAAGTGAGTTGCAGCGGAAACCACGCATGGAAACTAGAAAATGCAATTCCTGGAGAAACTGTGTGTGAAGGCAAGGACTTTGAATCACTTCTTGGGGAATGATGCCGAATGATGATGAAAAGAGTTGAATTACTTGAGAAATGTGGAAAATAGAAGTGTAAAACGAAATTTTAGAGAATTTGTGGTGAAAATGTTTTATTTTTGGTAAGTGGTAAGTTGTGGAATACGTAGGAAAATGATGAACAGTTGAAAGTTTGAACGGGTTGAATCAGTTGATGAATGTAGAATTTAGAATGAACGGGTTGAATCAGCTGATGAATGTAGAATTTAGAATTGACAAATGAAGTTTTGGAGGATTAGGTTGAATTTCAAATTTGAAAGTTTGGAATTTTTGGTAAATGGGAAGTTGTGGAATATGTAGGCAAAAGATGAAGAGTTGAAAGTTGGAATGGGTTGAATCGGTTGAACAATGTAGAAATTAGAGTAGAAAAATGAAATTTTGGAGAATTTGGTTGAATTTCAAATTTGGAATCTTTGGTAAGTGGGAAGTTGTGGAATAGGTAGGCAAAAGATGAAGACTTGAAAAATGGAATGGGTTGAATCGGTTGAAAAATGTAAAAATTAGAGTAGAAAAACACAATTTTGGAGAATTTGGTTGAATTTCAAATTTGGAATTTTTGAACGAAAAAAATGTAAGCAGCCGTGTCACGAATATTTGGAATATGTGAAAAGTGGAACGGAGTGAATCGGTTGAAGTATGTGGAAGTAGTTAAGCGTCAAAAAAGTGAGTGGAATAAGTAGAATAATAACTAGAATTTGCAATTCCTGAAGAAATTGCGTGTGAAGGTGAAGAGGTTGAATAAATACTTGGGGAATGTTGCAGAATGATGTTGAAAAGAGTTGAATCGGTTGAAAAATGTAGAAATTACAAGGGGAAAAGGAAATTTGGGAAAATTGGGTGTGAATTTCAAAATTGAAAATTTGGAATTTTGGGTAAGTGGGAAGTTGTGGAATAGGTAGGAAAATGATGAACAGTTGAAAGGTCGAATGGGTTGAATAAGTTGAAAAATGTAGAAACTAGAGTAGAAAAACAAAATTGTAGAGAATTTTTGGTAAGTGGGAAGTTGTGGAATAGGAAGGCAAAAGAGGAACAGTTGAAAGTTGGAACGAGTTGAATCGGTTAAAAAATGTAGAAGTTAGAGCAAATCTTGAATCCTAATAGAGAATGAATGGGAATTAAAAGAAAAAAAAATTGCACCAAAATTTTTTGAAATTTGGAACAAAAGGAAAAAAAACGGCTTCAGGAGGTTCCCTTTTGGGGTTAAAATGTTGAAACGGGTTTAATCGAACAAAAATTGCAAAAGTTAGCTAAAATGTAGCTATTTAGGCCACTTAATGTTGAAATAAGGTCACTTCCGGTTTGATTTGGGTCACTTCCGGTTTGATTAGAGGCACTTCCGGTCCAGCTGAGGTCACTTCCGGTTTATTTGGGGTCACTTCCGGTTTAAAAAGGTCACTTCCGGTTTAAAAATGTCACTTCCGGTTTGATTTGGGGTCACTTCCGGTTTAAAAAGGTCACTTCCGGTTTGATTTGGGGTCACTTCCGGTTTGATTTGGGGTCACTTCCGGTTTACCTCAGGTCACTTCCGGTTCATTCGGGGTCAATTCCGGTTTGATTTGGGGCACTTCCAGTTCATTCCAGGTTCATTGGGGCACTTCAGGGTCAATCCAAGATGGCCGCCACTCTGGAAGTGGGGGTCAAGGGTTGAATTGTGAAAGCATAGTGGAAGTGGGGGTGAAGGGGGTGAATATGGTAAGCATAAGGTTAACAAAGTGAATAAAGTTGAAAAATGTAGAAATTAGAAAGGAAAAACTAAATTTTTGAAAAATTAGGTGTGAATTTCAAAATTGAAAATTTGGAAATTTTGGTAAGTGGGAAAGTGTGGAATAGGTAGGCAAAAGATGAACAGTTGAAAGTTGGAACGAGTTGAATCGGTGGAAAAATGTAGAAATTAGAAGTGAAAAACTAAATTTTGTGAAATTTTGCAAAATTTTAGTGCAAATTTTAAAAGTGAAAACGTGAAATTTTTGAATTTGGCAAGTTTGGGAATGTCCCCAATAGGATTTGAATGTGTTCAATTAAGTGAATTTCAAACTGGAACAACGTAAATGTGAAATGTTGAATCTGCCATTAAGAATGAATAGGGAAGAATTCGCCGGAATTTTGTGAATTTTGTCAAAACAGAAAATTTGTGATGAATATTTGGAATAAGTGAAAAGTGGAACGGAGTGAATCGGTTGAAGTATGTGGAAGTAGTTAAGCGTCAAAAAAGTGAGCGGAATAAGTAGAATAATAATAATAATAATAATAATAATAATAAAGGACAGCAATAACACCTTCACACTAATAATAATAATAATAATAAAGGACAGCAATAACAATAGTGTGAAGGTCTTCACCTTCACACTAATAATAAAGGACAGCAATAACAATACTGTGAAGGTCTTCACCTTCACACTAATAAAGGACAGCAATAACAATAGTGTGAAGGTCTTCACCTTCACACTAATAATAATAATAAAGGACAGCAATAACAATAGTGTGAAGTAATAATAATAGAGAATGGTGTAGAATAACATGTGTGAAGGCCATCGCCTTCACACAATAATAGAGAATGGTGTCGAATAACATATGTGTGAAGGCCATCGCCTTCACACAATAATAATAATAATAGAGAATGGTGTAGAATAACATATGTGTGAAGGCCATCGCCTTCACACAATAAAGGACAGCAATAACAATAGTGTGAAGGTCTTCACCTTCACGCCAATAAAGGACAGCAATAACAATAGCGTGAAGGTCTTCACCTTCACACTAATAAAGGACAGCAATAACAATAGTGTGAAGGTAATAAAGGACAGCAACAACAATAGTGTGAAGGTCTTCACCTTCACACTAATAATAATAATAAAGGACAGCAATAACAATAGAGTGAAAGTCTTCACCTTCACACTAATAATAATAATAGAGAATGGTGTAGAATAACATGTGTGAAGGCCATCGCCTTCACACAATAAAGTGAATGGAGTAGAATAACATATGTGTGAAGGCGATGGCCCCAGGCAATAATAATAATAGAGAATGGTGTAGAATATATGTGTGAAGGCCATCGCCTTCACACAATTAGACAATATGATACAAGGGAACTTTATTGATCTGGCGCATTTGCCTCGACTGGTCAAGACCTGCGCACTCTCACTTTGACTGTTCTGTGCCGATCCAGACTTGGCCCAATTGATGTAAAAGCGCACTGCTGGGACACCGTGGTCTTTACTGGCATAAAGTTTCATGGGCTTTTGTGAACCTTCCTTGACTGATCTACGGAGCCAGATTTCATCTGTGCTAGCTTGAAGTGGAAATGGTTTGGGCTGGTCTGGAATGACCCGCCCTAGACCTGAATGGACTGACAGGTTTAGGCTTTAGGTGAGAGTGGACCCGCATGGTACCTTCCCTGGTGAGGTTCTCTGCTGCGCTCATGGCCTTCCCACTGAGGTCGCTGACCATGTTGTCCACGGCGGCTTCGTGACGGAGGAAAATGGGTCTGACTACACGGTCGTAGAGGACCTGGGATCCGTTCCAGGCCACGGGGGCCATGCACCACAACAGGAACAAACACTGCGGCCAAGGCATGAGACCAGGAGAAGGGTGTGGCAAGGCGTGGCGAAGGAGGCAGGGAGGTTGCTTACCTTAAAGGCGTAGTAGAAGGGGAACCAGTAGAGGAAAATGTCAGAGAAGAACTCGCCCAGACTGAAGACTCCGTAGACCACCCAGTAGGTCAGCCATTTTGTGTCGTCTTCTTTGCTCGGACTCTCGATGGCTTTGACTCTGAACACACAAATATCATGGACGGACTTCCCGCACTGGGAGAAGCTGTTTGGACTAGCACACAAAGCCTCAGCTGGACTCCAAGGATATGGAGTATGCACTTAGTCAAGTGTTCTAGTCTAGTCCAGATGGCGGACCTCCGAGGGACTCACGAGTAGTACGCCGGGTAGACGAAACCGATCAAGTTGCAGAGCAGGGCAGCGCCATAACCGTAGACCAGGTATAAGCCCGTCACTGAAACCACACCTGAGGGAAGGGCGCAGGACAGCGGGTCATTTCCACAAGGGCTATCAGGCAGGCGCCGACAGCGACTCGAAGCTGGCAGACGCAAAAGCTCAGCGCGTCCTGTGTGCCCAGACAACCGTGTGTGCTGTGTATGAAGACGTCCACAGGAAGTAAGCATTCTGTTGGACAGTGTTTCATGTTCCTACACATGTTCCTTTTATTGGTCCCTCGAATGTTCAACGTTGATTCCACATTTGGATGTTGACAGGCCCCAAAGTACACCTCACGGAAAGTGGTTATCAAATGAGCACATGAGCACTTCTTTTCAGTGTCCATTAGTTGCCTCCAAAGGCTACATGGGCTCCACCGACACAGGTGCCACGCTGGCGTAGCGCGTCTTCTGGCCACGTATGCGTATTGAATTTTTTTCTTCGCCACTGAGCCAAACTCTGCTTGTGATGTTCGCTTAGCACACGCGCACCCAATTAGCTGGGTCATGGTAACTCCGCCACACTTAGCACACGCGCAATATATGAGAGCGGCGCTGCCATGTGGCCTCGTCTTTGGCAGATTAAGGCAATCCTCTCGGAACCTCAGCGCACACACAAACATGCACACTCACACAGACTCGCACATGCACGAGCATACCGGCCGCAAGGATTTTCTTCTTGACTCCCGTCTTCTCCTCGATCTTCCCCAGGAAGTCAGTGACGACATTCTTTTCATTGAGGAACCTCTCGGCACGTTCTTTGGTTGCAGATAGGAAGCTGAGAAGGCCCATGTCTTCGATGTCCTCTATGTCTTTGACTGGGGAGGAAAACGAGCAAGCGGCTGAGGATGAAGAGAACCTGATTAAAAACCTGCCACACGGCAAGGGATGGGGCAGGGTTAAGTCTGATGCAATCAAAGCAGGTCACTTCATTGGGCCAAATGAAAGATGATGTCACGTTGCCATAGTGAGCCAGAGGCTTTGCCACTCTTAGCCCTCTCAGCTGAAGTTGATTAGAACACAGTCTTGTTGACTTTGAAGCGCTAAAACCCTTGTACACCCCCCCCCCCCCCCCCCCCCCCCCGCCAATAGATTCTTGCTAACACACATTGACGGGCTAATTATGAGCATGTTTCACATTCAATTTTCCTCGCTCTCTCGTCTTTCCCTTCCTTCTCCACTGTTGATCAAGTTTTTAGGCATGCAAAACCAAGGTTAGGAACGGCGTGTGTGTTTTTCTTCCTAGCAGCGTTGAAACTGATGTCACTTGTTGAGGTTTGCTTAAAAACATGTCGGCTTAATGTCGGGAAGCTGTCATTACACCTGAAAAGATAAGGCAGATTTGAAAAGACAATGACTTTCATGATAAATTGTCAAAGTCCCAAAACTCAAAGTATCTTCTTCCCCGCCGGTGTGGGCGTCTCGTGAGCAGGAATGCAGCACAGGCCACCACACGCCTGTTCGCAAGTTCCTCTCAGGAGGGGCCTCCCCATCCCTCCCCAGTTCAAGCTCAGCCACCGCCGCCGCCATGAGAGGATACCGTGTCATCAAGTACTTGCTGTTTATCCTCTGCTACGTCTTCTGGGTCAGTACAATGCAGCTTTTCTTCTATTTGTCACACTGCACTCAAAAGGTCTTCCTTCCTCCCCGGGGCGGGCCCTGTTGCTCATCCAGCGTGTGTGCAATGTCTTTTTTCACATCTCCAGCACATTTTGGAGACGAATTGTGTCCGCAACTGGACGACGTCTCAGAGTCAGATCAAGTTGCTTAGTTTGCTCCTAATCACAAAAGAGCAGGTAAATATTAATGGCACGTAAAGCCCTCCGCGCAAGGCAACGTGACTGAGGCTACACTGGCCCGTTGGAACATTGGAGACACCTGCACTAGGGTACGGGCTAGTAACCCTTTCCAGCACTTACGATAGGCGGGATGAGCACCATCCGGGTCTACGGACTCAGAGCCACTTTGCATTTTCATCCATATTTGAAAGAGGACGCCTCGCTGGTCCTTTTTTAAGTCTCATCTCTGGTGAGAGTTTCATCTACCGAGCGTCCGGTTTGAAGAAATCCGATATTCCGTCGGTACTGTCGCTGTGAGCGCCAATGTGAACTGGAGATAACAAAGGTCATCCAGTAAGGTTGTGCTATTGTTCAGGTGTTGAGCGCCGTCCTCATTGCGGTGGGAATCTACGCCAAGGTGGCCAAGGAGAAAGGTCAGAGCGCCTTGCGCACGTCGACGTCACTCGACCAGCACACAGGCATATGTGAGCGACTTGCATTTGCTGCTCTAACCTCAAACCTGTTCATAGTTAGTCTAACTTGCCGGCAAGGAAGGAGCGCAACCTTGCGCAAGTCAGCGCTAAATTTAACAGCGCGTTGGGGACGCCCAAAGACCAGCTAAGCAACAGCCGTGTTGGTAACCAACGTGCATTGAGAATGAGTGGCCACGTCCTTATTGCATTTATTTTGTCCACGTCAAACCGTGCGCTCAAGACAAAGCGTCAAAAAACAGAATGATGTAGTATTTTGGATGCCATCCTTTGAAGTGAGTCATCACGCCACGCCGACTCCTCGCTCAGCATACTCGTGGGCTCAAAAGGCCAGCCCGCCCATGTCCTATCTTGCCGTTCAAATGAGTGTGACGTTGCAGATGTGGTGGATACCCTGACGTTGGACCCCGCTCTGCTCCTGATGGTCATTGGCTCCCTTACCTTCTTCATTACCTTCCTGGGATGTCTGGGCGCACTGCGGAACCTCACCTGCCTGCTCAAGACGGTATGACATTACACCTCAGAGGACTTGGTGTGGTTGTGACATCCCCTCTTCCTGCGGCTGTTTGTAGTTTGTGTGCATCCTGGCGCTGTTGCTCCTCCTGCAGCTGACAGCGGGAGTTGCAGCCTATCTCTTCACCGACACGGTAGGACGCCTTACCCATGCCTTGGGGGAATGATTGCGGATGAATGCTTACCTTGGTGACGTGATAAGAACTTTGTTGTGGAGGTGATGGAGCGGACGGAGCGGCTGATGATGACGAGCGTTGTTGGCTATCGGGAGGATCACGACTTGGAGAATGCCATCGACTTTGTCCAAAAGAAGGTACAAGCACTCGGGGCAGGGCACGGGGGTGGACATGGTTTCACACAGCGATCTGTGCATTCAGTTCCAGTGCTGCGGCGTGGAGGGCTACCGGGACTGGTCCAGGAATGTCTACTTTGAGTGCTCCGACGCCAATCCCAGCGTGGAGGCCTGCAGCGTTCCCTTCTCCTGCTGCATGGCCCCCGGCAACCAGGTCACTCACTCAATTGCTCACTCCCTCTTACATCACTCCGTCCCAGAAAGTAGACCCATAGTGAGGACACGGCTGGCTGGAAGTGGAGTGAAACCGGAGGGTCGGTCGAAGGTGGGCGGGGGGAGTGAACGTAAGAAAGCATGGGAAGCGGAGAAAGGCGGAGAAAGTGGGTAGGCAGACCGCGTGAGAGAGTGCTTGTGCTTCCACTTTTTGTTTGAGCTGAAAAGAAGAGCGAGGGAGGGTCTCGTACAGAAATTCTTAGAGCCAGTCCCCACGGCTACTCCTCAAGCCCGGTCCTCTGAACAGTTCCTCAGGGCTGCTCCTCAAGCCCAATCTTCTGAAAGGTCTCTGTCTGTCCTCACTAGTTGGTGCTGAACACCATGTGCGGCTTTGGGACCCAGCGGCAGGAGCGGTCGCTGGCCCAGCAGGGAGTCTTCCTGGACGGATGTTTAGACAAAATTGCTCGGTGGCTCAATCAAAACGCCAGGATGGTGGGCAGCCTCGCTGGAGGGCTGCTGCTTCTCCAGGTAAAAGGCCTTCATCATCATCGTCACGCACATTGCTGTCATTACATCCGGATTGTTGCCGATTGGCTGGGAGTTTTGACTTAGGCATGCATACATCAAGGGTGGAGTGCCAAACAAAAATCATGTGCCGCAGTCACAATACAGCCATAAAAAGTACAAATCAATGATTCAACCTCATTTTTAACATATTGGCACGATGCCTGAAAGAAAGTAGTTTGACTTTTTTTTAAGTCAATACCTCATGACGTTAGGGGAAAATGGGTGTCTTGTTGCTCCTTTTGCTTTGTTGCTAGTGCAAATCGCTCAGCAGCGTTGTTTGACAGCGAGCAAGATGTTCCATTTCCTTTTGTGTGACGCAAATTCATTGGCAATGCTACTGTAGTATATATTTTCATTAGTATATTCATTCTGCTCTTATTCTATGTATATTCTACTCTTAAAGGGCTAGGGACATCCCTTTTTTTTTTCAATTAGAACGGAATTTGATAGAATGTATAAAGTGAACAGATTTGCCGCATTGGAAATTAAAAATGGACACCGATTACTAAGAATAAAACTGAAATGAAATGCCAGTTTATCGATCGGGTCCCGCACGAAGCCAAACTGGCGGCGCCATTACTGTGACGTCACAAGTTGTACATCTGGATGTCAACAAACCCAAACAACATGGCAGATGATAGCGACAGCTTCGTTTCTAGCGGCAATATTAGCATCATTTTATCCGATTCAGAAACCTCTTTTAACGCAGAATATGATGCATCTAGCAGTTCACTTGGGCTGAGCTGAGCACATTTTCTGAATTGTGCCCCTCCCGTCACTCTGGTTAGGTTGGCATAGTAAAAAGTGCTCTTGGGGGCTTTAGAGTGTCGAGTTGATCTCGGCACATGAAGACATGACCACCTCCAACGTTTGGTTTAGGTTTTATAAGCATTTTTAATTTTATTGCTTAAATCGCATTTTTTCGTCGAGCTGAGCACGTTTTCTGAATTGTGCCCCTCCCGTCACGCTTCGACATACTTTTCAAAGTCTCAAAGTCTCCTTTATTGTCAATTCCTCCGCATGTCAAGACACACAAAGAGATCGAAATTACGTTTCTCACTATCCCAGGGTGACAAGACAGCGTTCACAACGCACATACAAGTAAACAACACAGGAAAAATAAAACAAGAAGATGAACAATAAGAGTGATAGCACGCTAGCCGCTCCCGATGCACAGCAGAGTCCGGAAAGATAAGACAGAGTTCACAACGCACATACAAGTAAACAACACAGGAAAAATAAAACAAGAAGATAAACAATAAGAGTGATAGCACGCTAGCCGCTCCCGATGCACAGCAGAGTCCGGAAAGAAAAGACAGAGTTCACAACGCACATACAAGTAAACAACACAGGAAAATTAAAACAAGAAGATGAACAATAAGAGTGACAGCACGCTAGCCGCTCCCGATGCACAGCAGAGTCTGGAAAGATGACAGTCAACCAGGCCACTGTGAACACGAGCACACAGCAGCCTCGCACTGTCCGGTTCGTGGATCCTATCAGGCGAACTCAACCCATCTTGTCGTCCCGCGAACGAACGTACGCCAGGATAATGGAAGGCACGGCTAGGCGAGCTAGGTTGGCCGCAAACCTGGCCCGACGTCTCCGTGCTGGCCCCTCTTCTCTTTTTGTTTACATTCACTGAAGCTAAACGCGTACAACTTGAGACGTCATGAGACGTCACTTCCGGCTGGCGGCTCGGTGCAGTCAAACTCGTCTGTGCGGCAAATTTAAATTATATTTTTCAGAGCGACAGCTTTCTTTTCGTTGTTTCGAGCGTCAATTTATATTTATAAGCCCATAAGATAACTAAAACCGATTTATACATATACCGGTGTCTCTAGCCCTTTAAGGCCTGGTTTGCTTATCAGGTCGGGCACTGGTCAAGTTGTATGAGATATCGGTGCCTGGTATGGGATGTCAGCGCCTGGCTCCAGGAATGTAGACTTACTGTCGCCAGAAGGTATAAGGAAAACAGGTTGATGTGGTCAGGAAAGAATCCTGGGAAGACCATATAGGGTCAGCAGGATGGACTAGCGAGTTACCAGTAGCCATCGGTATAAAGGATGGAGACCAGAAGACTCAACCTTTTTTCTGGGCGTGAGGCACTTCAGTTTGACATTGGTTGAATAAAACATTTTCCCAATCAGCCGTGTGTCACTGAAGTTTTTTCCTCCCCAAGCTAGCCACCTTCCACAGCGTGTTCCCAAAGAACAGCTGACCACCGAAGACAATTCACTACAATACTTTGGTGTGTGTGTGTGTGTGTGTGTGTGTGTGTGTGTGTGTGTGTGTGTGTGTGTGTGTGTGTGTGTGTGTGTGTGTGTGTGTGTGTGTGTGTGTGTGTGTGTGTGTGCGTTCTCAGACTTGCACGATGTCGCTGGCGTGGGCTCAAGTGTGCTGGATTAACAAAGTTGGCCGGCGCAAGGCAATGCCAGTGAGCAGGATTGCTTCGTTGCAGAAAAAAGACCACATGTGGTTTCCCGCCTTCGCTGATTTTGACGAGCAATGACGGGAAAACCGTTGCTGCGCTGAGCTGCACCAGCTGCTGTTTGCACCTGGTTACCAGATAGCACACACACGCCCGGAATGAAGTAACTCAGCTTTGCTGCATCCCATAATACACTTGGCCGACAGCCTCAGAACCGCTGAGGAAAAGTCAAAGAGAAAGCTGAAAATTCAGGCACAGTAAAGTATAAAGTAGTGCTTTTGCTACCACCTTTGTCCCAAGTAACAAAGGAGAAGAGTGTTTTACTCAGACAATAGGAGTGCTTTTGACCGAGGTGAGTGTGGCGACGTTCACCTTTGCCGCTTGATAGGCGGTGACCTCCTGGAGGTGAGCTTTGCCGATCATGCCCACCACCCACTTGCCATAGCAAAATCTCCACTCGCTTTCCTTTCCTACTATGAATAAGAGAACTGCGATGTTTTAAGATTTTGCTTCTTATTGGACAACAAACAGATGTCACGTAATCAACCTCACAGAAGTCCATTTTGCACATTGACTCAAATGGAAAAAGGCTCCCCAAACGGGTACATTAGGGATTGATGTTACAACAAAAGCCAATTGTGAGCTTTCAGTTGGAAAAATAGAAACTGGGGTTTGAAAAGTTAGGAGACTGCAGGGTGGAGGAGATAACGTTCCTACTGGCAAAAATGAGAAGAGGGCCCCCATCTGATCCGCGGTTGCCGAACCTAAAAGCAAGGCAACGCAGCTACGGAAAACAAAATCCTTTTTGGGATGAATGGCCACCGCCACCATCTGCCGCTGAACCTCCGAGGTGCTCACTTGGACATGTGAAAGAAGCGTATGGACAAAAGTTAAAAATAAAATTAAAAGAAAGCGTATGGTGAATGAACCATCTAAAATTAGTGGTATTAACGTCGGCGCGACGGCTTGAAGCAAATCGACTCCTCAAAATATCAGTCTGCAGGCAACGTCAAGTTAAATGGGTTATCATTGACCTTTGAGCGCCCCTTACAGGCTAAATGCTACTAAGGGCGTTATCGCCTTTGTCGACAGCTGCAGAGCTGCGGAGGAAAAGTCCAAATCAAGAAAAAACGTTGCCAAAGCGTGTTACAAAATATTTTAATGTCATACAGTATCATCTGAACAGTCATTTAAAATGCGTAGAAAAAGTCAACATGAGTTGAAAACTTGGCAGACGGAAGACCCCGACATTAAGGCATACAAATGCAGTAAACGCAAAGCCGCACACACAGACCAGGCCTGCTTCAAATTGTGCAATTGTCATTTAACAAATGCAGCAAATGCAAAGCCGCATACACAGGTCTGCTACAAATTGTACAATTATCATTTTAGGTAGTTTTGATTTCGTGCACGAGTTTGGGGTTTCAAGGGCTATATAGTAATGGAATTTTATCGTTTTGAGATTCAAATTTAGTTCGTTTTCAGGGTGGCTTAGTTGTTTTTTATTAGTTTGACTTTTGTCAATAACATGGCGTTTTAGTTTGTCTTTTTTATAAATTTGCTAAATTGTGTGAAAGATTAAAACAGCATGCAATATCGTGTCATCAAAGTCCGACAAAACGTGATTATCCAGGTACTTGTCCGCAGACTGAATCGCATCATTAACTTGAGAGGCGAAGTTGGATGCACGTCAAGCCTTGGCAAACAGCAAGGAAGCCTTGTTGCCCAAGTGGCAATGTGGATTTGTGCCTTGGCTCAAACCCACTTCCACATTTTTTTCGGGATACTGTCGGTATTTCTTCCAAATCTGAGTAAAACATTTCTTTGCACTTCTTAGCGAGCGTTACAGTTCATCGACAAAAGCCAGGGAGCAATTTGGGCTAAGAAGTAAATTCGTCGCCGAGGCGCAACGTCATCCGGTGGTGCTTCAATTAGCTTCTGCAAGTTGACGTCATTTGCAAGAACTCCCCAGTCACAGTTTGAACATTCTTCATCCGTGCAGTAATACCGAAACGAACACGTTTCAAATCAAGCCCAAGCTCGTATTAACGACTCAATTTTTGCTACGATTAATATTACTTTTTACTTTTGTGAACGTAGAACGTGTCAGTTACTTTTCATTTTTGAGAACGTTTTTTTTTTTCATGAACAAAAATGTTTTTCAATGTCAATTTGAGTTACTTTGTTTTCGTGACCTAAAATAACCCTGGCACAAACTAATACTAAGAAAATCAACGCGAGGGTTTACGTGAGCTGCTTTGTCGACATTGACACGAAAACGGGAAGTAAAGCGCCAAAGCTCGAGAATGGGCCCCAAGAGACGCACGCCAGCGTGCGCCCTGGCCACTGCCGCCAACAATGACGCTCACTCGTTGTCAGAAGAGACGCGACCATCTTGCGTGGTCAATGGCTAAACCCGCGCATGCGCACACACCCAGAAGATTGCTCGGGTGACATGGAGGTCGTTGGAATGTTCATGTCGCTACGGAAACAGCGGCTAACCGCGTTCGCACTCACACCTGGCAGATGTTGTAGTAGACTGTGTGCGCGTGCCTCTCAAATGCCGCGTCGCTGTCTCCGTGCGTGTGTACGTGTGTCAAAGGCACGTCCACGTGCTGGGCGCCGTTGCTGCACTCGTGTGTGCCGTACGACGGGACGGTCTGTGGGAAAAGAGCCGGCCTTTCGCCATTAGCCTGCTATCAAATTCATTTTTCCAGACGGATCTTTCATCATTCCTCGTCAAGTGTGTGTGTGTGTGTGTGTGTGTGTGTGTGTGTGTGTGTGTGTTGGTTGGGGGTCAATTAGGAAAATATAATATTGTACATTCAATTTTAAAATTTGCAATGGGTAGTGGCTCGGTTTGGCGTGTGATTGTTTTTGGGTTCAAATGTGGAATTCAGTGGAAATTGTGTGTGTACCTTTCCCTCGCCACTGAGGGGGAAGTCCTTGCGACACAGGTGTGCGATGATGCCCGCCGCCAGCGCATCGCCCAGCACGTTGATCATTGTGCGAAATCGATCCCTGCGTGCCCACACACGTACGCACACGTCACATGAGCGGCAGATGCGACGGCGCGTCACCCACATGTTACTGAAGGGAGACGAGAATATGCACGCGTACGGAAATACACGTGAGTGGAATGACACAGAGGGGTCACTGATGACCTACAGGATCCAATCGATGGCCACGATGAGCGTGATGTCGTCGGGGGGCAGGCCCACGGAGGTGAGCACAATCACCATGGTAACCAGGCCCGCCTGAGGGATGCCGGCCGCGCCAATGCTGGCGGCTGTGGCGGTGATGCTGGTGGGCACACACGCGCAAGCATGGTCAAGCATGCAGACGCAGGTCGAGCCGACAGCGACGGGCCTCACCTGATGGTGACCAGCTGGCCAAAGTCCAGCTCGTAGTCATTGACCTGCGCGATGAAGATGGCGGCCACTGCCTCGTAGAGCGCCGTGCCGTCCATGTTGATGGTGGCGCCCACGGGTAGCACGAAGCGAGCGATCTGCCGGTCCACGTGGCACTTCTCCAGGAGACACTTCATGGTGATGGGCAGCGTGGCCGAGCTGCGCGCAGACACACAAGAATAGACCTTTTTTTTTTCGCCTCACAGTCAATCGTTGCAAAAAGACTCTCCGGGAATTTCGACCGCGTCTGGAGAACTACACTGGAACGTTTTGTCTTTGAGCAAGGGAGACGGAACTCGGCGACCCAGCTGGACTTTGAACCGCAACAATGCGCCCCTTCCCCACTGACCTGGACGAGGTGGCCAGGGCGATAACCAAGGCCTGCAGCAGGCCGCGGATGAAGGTGAACGGGTTCTTCCCAGTCAGCAGGAAGTAGAAGAGGGGCAGCAGCAGCAGGCCATGCACAAAGAGGCCGGCCAGCACGGTGATGCCGTACCAGCCCAACTTGCGGCCCAAAGTGCTGGGGTCCTGCATGTCCAGGATCTTGCCAGCCACCAAGAAGATGATCCCGAATGGGAAGTACCTGCAAAGGAAGGCAGCGGCGAGCGTCAGGCCATTATCTTTGGACGGGCATCAGGCCATTATCTGTGGACGCTAGCCTTTGGCCTCCCGAGCCATTGACTCACCACACAGCAGCGTTGATGATCTTCATGACACACTCGTTGATGCACTGACACACGTTGACCAGCGGCGCGCCGCGCTCGCCCATCCTGCCCAGCAGCAATCCTGCGCACGCATGCGCACGCGTACACGCATGCGCACGCGTACACGCACGCGCACGCGTACACGCATGCGCGCACACGCATGCGCACGCGTACACGCATGCGCGCACACACACACTTGAAAACTGACCCGCCTCAAAACAAGACGGGTAAAGCGCATTGAAGAGCACCTTTACGCCACTCACCCATGGTAGCTGAGAAGATGACGATGCCGAGCACGTTCATCTGCTGGCTGCTTCCCGGGTTGGTCTTGTACGTCACTTGGGGCGGCGGCGTCAGCTCCAGCATCACCGTTCGGCCCTCGGCGGCAGGCAGCACGTACACAAAGTTGGGCGTCACCGTCCGGGCGGGCACTTTCAAAATGGGCACCAGGTCCGTCTTGTACTGAAGGTGTAAACGGCAAGCGTGAGGGCAGGCCAGCGGCAGCAAAGGCACAACACTTGGGGCGGCGCCGGTCGCACTCACCTGCTGGAAGGTTGCCTCGATCAGATTGGACGGGACCATGTTCCTGTGGGCGGAGCAGCCAAGCAGCACACATCGGTGATCAGCGCACGCTCAAAGCTAAGCTGGCGCTCAAAGCTAAGCTGGCGCTTAAAGCTAAGCTGGCACTCAGCTGCGCAGATGACTAAATATAGGTCCGTTAGTCTCTGAGCTAATTGGATTCACGCGAGTGTAGAGTCCTTGTGTTTGTATGCCAATGTAACATCTTAGCACGTGTGGGTGGATGTCAGCACTCAGCGGATGGTGGGCAGGGCGTACCCACCTGATGAGGTCAAGGAGAGCGTCGGCCGAGGTCATGACGGGCCCGCCCCCGAGCCGGTTGCTCTCCATGTCAGTGCCGGCGCCGGGCTTGATGATGATCACCAGCACGATGCCCACCACCACCGCCATGAAGGTGGTCCACAGGTAGTAGGTCACCGTCAGCACGCCCATGCGGCAGCACGCACGGGACTCCATCGACGAGAGGCCCGACATCAAGCTAAGCACATCAAGCATGCGTCGGGCGTTCCCATTCCACTGTTGCTTTCTTACTGGATTGCTTTTTAGAGTCCTTTTGTTAGTTTTTCTTTTTTTTTTTATTGGAAAAGCTTTTGTTGTATTTCTAACATTAGTATTTTTGGAATCTCATATTTGCTGAGCGCAAGTCGAGTCGAACCTTCCCTCTTGTGTCGGGCCAGAAATCAATTCCGAGCGTGTATGCTGTTATTGAAAACACAATGTCTCAAATGTGCTTTTATGGTTTGTTGTAGTTAGTTTTCTTCAAAAGCATTCTTGTTTTGACTCAAATGTTTTGTTGTTTTCAGTTTTGGCTGGAGTTCTTCCAGTGACCTGCATTGGCCCAGGCACGGGAGGTCGGTCCTACCTGGAGGTGATGAGCGGCAGGATGAGCATCTTCAGCATCCTCATGAGAAGTTCGCCAGGGAAGGAGAAGTAGATCTTGGCCTGCCGTGCAAAACAAAAAAGAAGCCCCGTGAGCGCCGCCCGCTCACTAATCAAGCTCCCGGTCCACGGTCCGGCTTTTGCCTCCGTTTGCACTGTGCAGTGCTACTCTTGAATTGTCTTGAAAAGCTGAAGTAAAAACGCAACAGTTCTCGTATTCGTTACGTGACAGCTTAATAGTCAAGTCCCATCTGGTGTGGCAGCAATCTGCCTAAGATGAAATGTCAAAGTTCTTGGGGTAAAAGGTAAAATGTGCTCTCGTGCTTTCTTCCGCTATGGCACCAATGTGGCAGCCAGTTCGGTTTGGAGCCAACTCTTTGCGTATTGGCGGCGGCGGGTACCTGCGTGGAGAGCTGCGTGGCCCTCAGCACAAACCCCAGCGCGCAGCCAGTCAGCACAGCCGCCACCGACAGGGTCAGGAGGCCGTTCCTCTTGGCAAAGTTGCGCAGCGTCAGGCGGACGTCACGACTGGCAGCGGCGCAGAGGAAAGACTTGAGGCGCTCCGCTGTTCCTCCTCCATCCCCGGCCGCGCAGGACGAGCGTTCCGAGCAAGCGTCCTCTTCCTCGCCGCCGCTGGCCAGCAGAAGCTCGTCCATGACTGTAGCTGGAAAACGGCAAGCGACGGCTCGGCAGCTTCTCCTGCGGAAGGATTAAGTCGACGCCGATTTAGCGGGGCTAAGAAGCTTAGGTACCACGCTCACACCATCTCCTTCCTCCGCGTAGCCTGGGCCGCTTGGATTCAGATGTCAACTCAGGCTCAAGAGAGTGCAACACTTAGCGTGATTGCTACAAAGCAATGGGAGAAAGCCAAGCTACGGATATCGGAAAGGGCTGAGCGTGTCAACAGTGACTCACTGCCGTTTCAATGAAATGATAGTCGTCGGTTGTCATCAGTACACCTATCGTATTGGTGCGGCTCGGCGACCATCCCTCTCTGGCCAAGTTGCCGCTCCGGGTGATAAGATGGAAACTGAAGCCGTTGCGCCAGCGTCTCTCGAGTTGGCTGGAAAACACTTCTGTTCTGAAGGCCTCTCCGTTCAGGTGTTCCGGATGCGCGCCGCCAGGTGAAGCACGCATGGCACGCCCGCCTCGGACAGTGACGGCCACCGTTGATCTCCGCTGTGCGTAGAGGTTTGCCCTCACATCCTTTCATCATGGCTGGTCAAAAGTAAGCTAGGTTAAACCTTTGCAAACCTTACAAGTCACGCCAAACATTATCTTGACATGTTCTGTGGGCCCCTCCACGAGTCTTCGCACCGCTTTCTGGGGACTCTTGCCTTGGTTTAATAGCAGGCTGCTTTTACTCTGGAAAGTTGCTTTTTTTTTTGCCCGTTTCCTGAGAGATGTAAATGAGCCATCATTAATTTCTTTTTGTGCATTTATACCACTGTCAACTTGGTTTTTGCTTGGTGTTTTTCTTGGTTAATCGATTAAAGGATGACTAAAATAGTGGTTAGTTACAGCTTTAGCTATAAAGTTTTATCAAGTCAGCTGACCAAATAAAATGTAGCAAACTTGTCATCATTGTGTAATGGATTTTGAGCCAAGAGCAGATAAGTCAATCCATTTAATTGTTCTGCCTCGACGGCCCACACGTGCACACACAACGTGGTGGTCAGGAAGTGGGAGGGCTTTCCCTGAGAAGGCGTGCTAGGCGAAAGCGTGAAGGCTCCTCTCATGCGCGAATCGTCGGCTGACCAATTTGACTCCCTTTCCGTCGCAACAATCGTCCCACAGCGAAAAAGTCAACGCCGGCTCCTCTGCTCTTACGCGGCCTGCCTGGAACACACCACGCGCACACACGCACACACTCATCTCTGTGGTCATCATCATCGTAGGAAGAAAATGTGGGAGGGCCGGCGTCACATGGTCAGGCTTAAGTGGGCCATTTGAGCTTGGTGCAAAACGGATGAGGCGCTGCTTTCCCTACTGAATGGAACACAAATGCCAGTCAAGCGCTCAAACGCCAAATCAAAAGCCAGTCTAAAATGTTTTTGCCGATTTAACGAACAAGACTGGCTGGCATTTGGACATAAGCAAAAAAGCTGTGCATCAAAATCATTCGTGACCCTGACGTCAGATTTCGGACGGCTCATGGGTTGGAACAGTGACCCAATGTTCTCTGGCTGATGACAAAGGCAAAGTATGTGCAAAGGGTAGCGTGAGAGTCCAATTTCATTTGGGAGCCTGTATCTCAAATCATAGGAGCCCATCTTGGAAAAAGCAGTGGAAATGCTTGAGAAGGGAGCAGGAAAGGACCTCAATGACGTGGCAGCGAAAGGCCGCCCCAGGCCGCCGATGGCTTTGCTGGAGATGTCGTCACCACCATCTGTCCTTCCCAATCACACGGTGAGGTGATAATTTGGTGCCCTCCTTCCAACCCGCATGTGACGACTTCCTCCCACCTGTCTCCAAAAGCTTTCTTTGATGGGCGGAGCTACCGGGTGCGGGCATCAAGGCTGCTCCTCGTTCCCGGCGCTTGGCGTGCGATTGCGTATTTGACTCCTGAGCTCCTCAATGAGTTCTGGATTTTGTTGCTGCATCTGCTGAGCAAACTGCTGACCGCTGAAAGCCACCAAAACACACACACGTGCGTCGGTTAGCATCGTCGCGTGCATCCATGGCACAGACGTCTTTCTGGACATAGATGGTGACATTATTTGGAATTGCACTTTGTCCAAAACGTCCAGGCCAATGCAGCGGCCGCACAGATTAATGATGGATGACACATAGGGCAAATCCCTCTCCATTGCAAGGCTACGTTTTTGTCGACTTTGATTTCTTGTTGATTTCTGTCATTTTGCCTTCAAATGCAAAGTGAAAAATATTTTCACGTGTCCAACCCATAAAGACGCAACTTTTGGATCGACTGCCGTCGCGTCACATCACTACTGAAATGAAAAGGTACAAAGTAGCGGTGTTTAATGCAGTGTACGTACGCCTGGATGAGTCCTGATAGATCTCCGACTGGCGCAGGACCAGGAGCTCCTCCCGGGACTCCACCGCCTCCTCCCGCCGCGCCGCCACCTCCGCCGTACGCTCCCGACATCATTCCCGACATCCTGACACGAAAGCCATATGCGCCCGTCACCCGAAGCAAGAGAGACTCAGCCAAATGCGCGCACACTTACATCTGCTGGACCTGTGGGTTGGTCATCAGTGACGACGCCTGCGACAAACGGCAAGTCAGAACAAGAGAAGCCCTTTGAGACTGTTTGTGATTTAGGGCTATACAAATAAACTTGACTTGACTTGACTAGAAGGTAGCGCAAAACATGCAAACAGGCCTGTGTTATTCTGAGAAGCCGTGATGTCACCCATCGGGCTTCACGGCGTCAGTGGGAAACGCACAGGATCCGTCTTTCGACGGGATCAATAATGGGAGCCAGTGGAGACGTGCTCAGCCAACGCGGTATTGCTCACCATGTTCATGAAACCGGGATTGCTGAGCAGTCCGGCCAGGTCAACTCCGCCCATTCCCGCAATCTGACAACACACATACAAACATGTAAGATGCGGCCAAACCCCCACAAGCGTGCCAGAGAGAGAGGGCGTCACGTTTGCGGGACTGGTAGCGTCCATCTTTTCCTCGGCGATCTTCAGGTTGGACTTGTAGGTGTCGTTGTCCGGGTCAAGTTCCAGAGCTTTCTTGTAAAACGTGATCGCCTCGGAGTGCTTGTTGAGGCTTGCCAACGCCAACCTGCGTGAACGCGTGCACGCAAAACACATTGTCACCTTACTCTGACGGCATGCCATATTTGCTGCCTCCTGGACGAAATTGGTCGGACTTTTGCAAAGCCAAACGCTAGCTCGGACACGTCCTTCTCATTAACGGCAAAAGACGGGACCGGTGACGGTCGGTCCGAGCCTCGGTGCCAGAATGGACGGCAAGCCACTCAGCGGGGACGTTTGGGTCAAAGACATGACCAATTTTGCCGACTCCCATACCCGGCAGAAAATGGGTGGGCCCAATTGTAGCGGGTAGATGGAACGCGGAACATTGCGGCGGGGCTTCTCACCCCATCCTGCCATAAGCTTTGCTGTAGTTTGGGTCGATGCCGATGGCCCGCTCGCAGTCCTGCACCGCCCCCGCATAATTCCCCTGTTTGCTCAGTGCCGCCGCTCTGTGTGCAAGTCATCGAACATGCCGTCAAGTCCGATGTTCACCTCTCCGATGTTGCTGGCAATCTCCCCGGCTACCCACGCACCTGTTGCAGTAGTAGACGGCGCTGTGCGGGTTGAGCGCAATGGCTTTGGAATAAAACTCCACGGCGGCGGCGTAGTTGTCCACCTTCATTTGGTCGTTACCTGCACGGGGATCACGTCAACACGGGGGGCAAGCGGGCAGCGGCGTGAACGTACCCACCGTCTGCCTTGAGTCGCTCGGCCTCGCCTCGCTGCCCTTCGCCAACAGTAGCGTCATTGTTGTTCTCCCACGACTGTCACACAGCAGAAAAGACGTGACACTCGCTGACGCCTGGCTGTCTTGAGCCAGGCCCGCATGAGCAGACATTTTGCATCATTTCGACAAGCGTCGTGTCCCAAATGTCGAGTTTGTCGCAGTGTCTTCACCTCGACAGCCGCTGAATTGCGAGCTCCAAGGCCTTTTCTTCTGTCAATTACGCCAAAGGGATTGTTAACACTGCTGTGTTCACTGCGATTGCTCTATCTGATCAAATCGCACCGCGGTCCGAGAAGCCGTGGTCATTTTCACCCATGGACTCAGAGAACCCGCGGGAACGTATTGGCGGAAGACCAATCACGGCGGGCGGCTCTCACCGATGTCTGGAGAGTGGCGGAGGCGAAGATCTCGGGTAACGCCAGCGGGACGTCAAGGCTCCGGTCGTCCGCGGACACTTCGAAGGCCGTCTCCAAACATTGGACGGCCACTGCAGGGGGACGCAGGTGAGAAGGCGGCGTTCGCCAAGCGCGTGGCCGGCGGCTCACCTTCCAGGCTCTCCTGCGCTCCGGACGACAGATTGCCTGACTGCAGCTGCTCGTGGAGGTAGCGAATGATGGAGAAGGCCAGACGCTTGCTGTCCGTCATGGCGGCACGGACAGTCACAGCTAACCCAACGACAAAACACAACTTGGCCAAACGCATGACATGAAGGGCTGTCGTGACAACAGACCCGAGTCAGGTAACCGTTGCGACCCAAACAAATCGTTACGTTCTGAAACGCACCATCTAAGAATCATATTGCTCCTCGTCATACGTCTCCGTCTGAGAGGCACATCAGGTTGAAAAACTCTATGGATGGCCGGAGAAAGGAGAAATTTGTCACTTCATGCTTTGTTGCTTTCTTTTTTGGGGGGGAAGAAACGTCCTCTCTCCCTAATTGAAATTGAAATGACAAAGTCTTGGCAAACAGTCAAATGATCTGCCTGGAATTCGTATCTTTATTATTCGTCCTGCTTAATTGTATTAATTGTTGAGGTGGTTTTTTTTCTTTTTTCTGTCAAACATCGACCGGCCTCGAAATGTTTTCTTTTAAATTGTCTGGCCTTGGAATGGCCAGGTCCTAAGCTGCGATCAGTTCTTTTTTTTTTTTTTTTAAAGATTCATAGTTAGAGTTTAAAACTCCAGTTTACGAGAAATTCTCCACGAAGATTTGCATTACGAAGTGGGCCAAAAACGGCTGCATTATTTTCCACCGATTTAACATATTCACGAATCATAACTTTAATCGTATTTTCCACCGGACAATGGGACTGATAGCACCGAAATCGTCTTAAAAAGCACCAAGCTGAAAACGCTGCTCTCGTTTAATTAGTCGTTGAACACCTAACTCGATAAAACGCGTCATTGTAACTTAGTCTAATATGACTCAACCCTGCGAGAAAACAAGAGCCGATCTTCTTGAAACCAGCAGCGTTTGATGAATGTTTTGGTTGTGACGGACGATGAATACTGGCGTGTTCGTGTTAAAAATTGTGCTCCGCGAAAACGATTCTTACTTCGAATATGAACCGTAATGTGGTTGACCATGCAAACAAGTCAGCCATCCAGCAAGGCCACGCGCAAAGCTAGAAGCTAACCGGACAATTGAGCGCATTTGGTTCGCGATCGACAACTGCTTGCCGAGCTAAAAAAAAAAAAGAAAAAGTCAAACTAGAGCATTTTTTGTCTCACCAACTGTGGTAAAGCTTCAGACGCGAGCTAGTGCGAGACCGCGGTGAGAGAAATGTTGATTGCTGCTTCTCCTTCTTTCCGCTCGGCAAACGGCGCGTGGTTCTGACGTCAGACACAGCCACCCAGCACTCGCTGAAACTCTCAGCCAAATTAGCCTCTTGGGCGTCGACGCTAATGCCAGAGCAATGTTTGCCAACAAAGAAATTAATTAGAAAAAATATTGAAAAATGGCAAAAATAAAGAAACGTTTAATGACCTATTCAATCGCGAATCAATCGTCCAAGACAACAGGTGGCGCTAAACAAAGCCAAAATGAGCGTGACAGTCAAGTAAAGAAGAAATTCGGCAATGAAGTATAATTCCAAATGGCGTAAGAATTACTCTTCGCCTCACACGTGCACTAATTATTTACGGGAAAACTTTCAAATGGACAAGTGAATCTGATTGAAGAAAACGCGTAGATAAACAGTGACGTCATTCGAGCTGCCAAGTTCCACGAAGCCAACAGAAAAGGTAACACGCACACACGCTCGTTTGAAGATTGCTAGTCAGTGTGGCGCATAACCGGAGGCGTGCTTGTCTCGGATGCATTGAGACGGTTAAGTGTGACGCGGCATTAAGCCTTCACGGACATCATCCTCATCAACACTGAACTCGCAAACTGGCAAAGCATCAACATGAACCAAATGAACGTTGTGGTGTGTCGTGTCCAGGCAGACCGATCGTCACCCTGTTCGTCCAGGTCAACGCGACGATGAACGTAAGCTTGAAAAGCAAAAAGCGTGTGGTCCTGCCCAGCAGACCCTCTCCACCCAGCGTGGCCCTCATCCTGGAGGACATCAGCAACGCCAAGGCTGACGACCTGGTCTTTACCGTCCTGCAGCATCTTCAACCGCCACTGCTGCCACATCAACAAGAAGGTGAGGCCTTACCACACGCTTCTACTTGACATGGATGTTGTCATTTCACGAGTGCAGCCAGCTGCAATTGAAATTGCAAAGGATTTTTCAGCTCGCGGCTCGGAGGTCGTTGCCGTTTGCGATCATCACGGGTAACATAAAACGTTGCTCGTTCTAATGCAAAGCTTTTCACGTTTAGCCCAAAACTTATCACATTCTAATGTGTCTTTGTGGTTTGACAGCAAGGTGTTCAGCAGAGCAAAGAATTTTGATGGTGGGGGTCGGGCGGACCTCAGGTGCCCACATCACTAGGCTCTGTTTTTAGTCACAGAAAAAAAAATCAGCGCCCAGACCCCCTTTTTTAAAATAAGGCTCAGCTTGTACCTTCTGGGGTCTTGAAAGACAGGTGGTGTTGAATTTTGTCCACAATTTAGGGAGCGCGTTATCTGCGCCTCACGGCAAAAGCCATTGCCGATCACCTGTTATCCAATTTACTCACTGCGTGCTCGTTTGATTTCTTCAGATTTAGGAAAATGCTAAGACACTGAAGCACAAATTAGACTTACACAGGTTGGTTGAGTTCAATCACAATTCTTGTTCAGACAGCTCTGTTTTCAGGAAAGTACAATACAGCGCTGGGCCCTTCAAGAGCGGAAAGTCTCCATTCAGAAAAGGCAATGTTAAAGGTTCTTTGATCAGCTTATATTAAGTTGCGCATTGTGGGCCGAGATTGATGGATGATGAGTCTTTGAAGTGGGGCAAGTTCGCCATGGGAGTGGGTGCTGGTTATGGGCGATTCGGTGTGTGTGGGGGCTGTTGTCTTCCATCCCGTCTTTCGGGCTTGGCGATCATCTTTGGCCGAGTCCTTGGCTGGCTCCCTCTGGCACCTGCTGGTTTTATCTCCACGTGACCTTCCTGTGAACATTCTTCTCCAATCTTGGACATACACTGTTGTACCTCATTCTTTCTTTGTTAGGTAAAATATTTCCCTCCGTGCGGAGCGTTCAGTAGTAATCAAAAACTGGCGTCTAGCATTAGTCAAAACATAAGATACAATCAAGTAGTGAACGGTCAAGACGACTCTGGCCGTGTCCATGATTTAGAGAAAAACATCAGGCATGCATTACACAGTTCCTTAAGGGTCATTAAGCTATTTAGGCAATATATCAAAAGACATTTGTTATTTCAAAGTGCTCAGAAATATATATCAGATCATAAAGTTATAAAAACCTTTCTCATCACCACTTATCAAAAATGTCTAGTTATGTCTTCTTTATTGATTTGGTGTGTAGGTATAATTATATGCTTAAAATGTTTCTTTTATTTATTTAATATGTGAATATACTTGTCTGCTTATGTACTTTATTCAATGAGGTTTGAGCATATCTGTTTTTGTAGCTAGGCAGGACTTTTTGTATTTTGACCCCATTCCTTCAGTGGTCCAGCCAATATGATTGATATTGCAACATTGTTTCGCCAGCCGGCGAGGCAGAGCGGACCTTCCGGCAATGTCGGTGTCATGCGGATCTAAAGCGCCAGCTGCAGGAAGTGGAGATGGTCCTTACACGCCAGCGGGCCCACCTGAGGGCGTCGGGCCAGCGACTGGACCTCCACGTGGCGGAGGTCAAAGGTGGACTTTGCTGACTGCTCTGGAGCTGCCGCATCAACCTGCAAGCCGGAAGTTGATTGAGGCTGCAAAGGCTGCTTGCGTGATGTTCCCCATGCTTCTCATCACGGTTCGAGGCTCATTTCAAAATTCATCTGCGCTGAGACGTTGACACCCAAGATGAATGAAAATTTATGAAAGAACATCTCGAGTCTGGCCGTGGCGCATACAATGTATTCTTGCAAATTGGGGAAAAGAAAAAAAAAACGGCGGGAATCCCCCTTCATGTACTCAAATACAATAACACAAGATTCAAGAATTTTTATTGGCCATGTTTGAGCATGACAAACAAGGAATTTGACTTGGGTACATCTCAGCCTCTGTTCAACATTTAGGTGACTAACAACACTCAGTACATATGCAAAACTTGACAAATATTCTCAAACATCCCCTGATCTTAAACTCCCAGGAGAGCAAGGACAAACTCAAAACTCCTATTAGGGGAAATAAGAAACCTCGAGAAGAGACCAAAAATGGGAGGAGCCCTCTTCCAGGATGACCAGGCTGCAATGGATGTGGACTCATATAATATAGACAATTCAAAATAAAGCGTCGAGAGCAGGATGTTATTGCACAGCAATGTCTCTGAGACTCTAAGAGTGGTGTGAGTTCATCAGAGCAACAGCCTGGGGGAAGAAGCTGTCTCTGTCTCTGCTGGTTTTGGCGTACAGTGCTCTGTAACACAAGTACACAAAGTTCACGCTGCATCCAGTAACCCTAGTTTTTGTATGCTGAATGACTTTTTATTGGGTGAAAACATGACAAATCACGTCAACATCGTCCCACCTATTTCACACGTTTTTCGCTGTGACTTGAGCTTGCACGTAAAGGTCTTTTTGCCACGACGACCGACTCACTTTCAAAATGAAATTCAACGAATTGAAAAGAAGAGCAGCTGGCTATCCTTGATTAACACACGAGTGGAAGAGACTCGACAACCAGATGTGAATGCAATGCGTTGAACACATACAAACATTGCACGAGTGGCTTGTACGAGGAAGATGTACCCTTCGGAGTCTGACCTGGTGTTACATGTCAAGTTGCTCCCATGTTATCTTGCTACCCGCCTCAAGTTACGACTGTTATGGTAAAGCGATTTTGTGTTTTGCGACTGGAGATTCGTCACACGCGACTTGGAACTTGCCTGACTGCGAAACTGTTCAAATTCTCAATAAAACGCTGAACGAAACATCTCGTTTGCAGTTCCAACTGGCTTCAACACATAGCAAACACTAAAATTGATTGATTGATTGATTGATTGATTGATTGATTGATTGATTGATTGATTGGTTGATTGATATCTTTATTTCGAACATCCAAAACAAAAAAGAAAAAACAAAACAACACTCTAAAGTGTTGTACAACAAACAAAAAATAAACCAACAAACACACAAAAAAAAAATAATACATAAGTAAATAAGTCAATAAAGAATGCTCGAAAAGGAGTAGGAGGAAGCATAGCTTTTTAGATTCCTACCCATTGCTGACTTTATCCATGAAACCAATGATTCAACATATACTGTAATTCTACAACAGAACACAAGTAGAGTCAAGTCAAGTTTATTTGTATAGCCCTAAATCACAAACAGTCTCAAAGGGCTTCCCATAGCCAAAATTGACAATTATTCTCAAAGCATCCCCTGATCATAAGCTCCCAAAAGGGCAAGGAAAAACTCAAAAAACCCCTGCCAGGGGAAAATGAGAAACCTTGAGAAGGGACCACAGATGGAAGGATCCCCCTTTCAGGATCACCAGGTTGTAATGGATGCAGAGAGTGCACAAGTAATACATAATATGAAAATCAATGAAAAAAATGGATGTCGGAGGTGCCCTCGATTGTCCTGGCAGTGTCTTCAAGGGGGTTGCGCCGCAGTTCCCCCATCTTGAATTGGTCCCCGAGAATCCAGCTAGCCGCTATCAGCTTTTGAGCCACCTAACCCCCTCCCCAGCCGGGGAGGAGGTGGGCAGAGAGAACAGAACAAACTCCGGCCAAATCGGCCATCACAAGTTAGTTAAAGGCCATCTCATAGAAATGTGTCTTTAAACGTGTCTTAAATGTTTCTACTGAGGTAGTAGTTCTAATATCCATTGGTAGGGCATTCCAAAGCTCTGGAGCCCGAATAGAGAATGCTCTAGACCCTGCAGACATTTTCTTGGCCCTCGGTATAACTAAAAGACTAGCGTTTTGCGAACGAAGGTTACGAGACGGAAAATAAGGAACGACTAGGTCGACGAGATATGAAGGCGCTAAGCCATGCAGTGATTTATAGGTTAGTAGAAGAACCTTGAAGTCACATCTTAAATGGACCGGGAGCCAATGTAATTTGGCTAATATTGGGGTAACGTGATCAACTTTTCTTGACCGTGAGAGCAGCCTCGCAGCGGCATTTTGCACTAACTGTAGACTTTTGATACTGGACTTAGGAAGACCAGAGAATAATACATTACAGTAGTCCAGGCGCGACGTGACGAACGCATGTATAATAGTTTCCGCATCCCCGGTCGAGAGGATAGGACGAATCTTAGCAATATTATGAAGGTGAAAAAACGCAATCCTGGTTATATTCTTAATGTGTTTTTGAAAGGAGAGCGTTTGGTCAAATATTACCCCGAGATTAGTTACCGTATCACTCTGAGTGATAGTACGGTTATCTATAGTTATAGTGGTTTCCTTAAATAAGTGTTGATAACGATTAGGACCAATTATCAACATCTCAGTTTTATCCGGGTTAAGACGAAGGAAGTTGAGAGACATCCATTGCTTAATCTCCGCAAGGCACGCCTCGAGATTACAGCAGTCCTGTGGATCTGTCATCGATAACGGCATATATAATTGGGTGTCATCCGCATAGCATTGAAAACTAATATTATATTTACGTATTATGTCCCCAAGCGGAATCATATACATATTAAATAAAATCGGTCCGAGTACCGATCCCTGTGGGACACCACACGTAACATTATAAAGCTCAGAGGACGTATTACCATGGACCACTCGGTGCGTCCTGCCTGATAGATAGGAATTGAACCAGCTTAGTGCTGACCCTGAGATACCAACACAACTTTTAAGACGCCCTAATAAAATATCGAAGTCTACAGTGTCAAAGGCAGCACTAAGATCAAGTAGTAACAATACAGACGACGTATTTGAATCCATAGCTATGAGGAGATCATTAGTCACTTTAGCAAGTGCTGTCTCTGTAGAATGATTAGCTCTAAAACCAGACTGAAAAGAGTCATATCGATTATTAGCGACCATATAATCAATAAGCTGCCGCGCTACTACTTTTTCGAGAAGTTTTGCTATGAATGGGAGGTTTGAAACTGGCCTATAATTACTGAGACAGTCCGGGTCAAGATTTGCTCGCTTAAGTAGTGGTTTAATAATGGCGGTTTTAAAGGCTATTGGCACTATCCCAGAGGAAACAGACAGATTGATTATATTTAAGACGGACGGTCCTAAAATTGGAAATAATTCTTTAAGTAGTTTGGCTGGAAGCGGGTCGAGTAAACATGTTGTTTGTTTAGCCGTACTAACCAATTTTGTAAGCATTTCAAGGGACACGCTTTTAAAATTTGAGAGGGTTATTGCATGATCCCCAGCACTAGTAACCGGCGGAGCGATTGGCATGGTATTCTTGATCTCGTCCCTAATGGACTCAATCTTTTGAGCAAAAAATTTCATAAACTCGTCAGCTGAGTGGAAGGAGCTATCGGGGGTCGGCTGGCGCAGAGTTAGCTTTGCCACTGTATCAAATAGGTATTTAGGATTGTTTTTATTAAGATTAATGACTTGGAAAAATAACGAGTTTTTGCTAAAATAAGCGCATCTTTATATTTCAGGAGGCTGTCCTTCCATGCCTGATGGAAAGCCTCAAGTTTGGTTAAACGCCATCTGCGCTCATGCTTTCTACATAATTGTTTAAACGTACGTGTTTCATCTGTGAACCACGGAGTTGGCCATCTACGGCGAGTTTTCAGACGTAGCGGTGCCACAGAGTCGATGGCTTTTAATAATGTCGCATTGAATTCATTTGTAAGATTATCAATAGAGCCGCTGTACGCGGGAAACATGGCGGTTGCCGGCGACAGTAACTCAGATAGCGCAGTTGCAGTCATGGAGTTAAATTTACGGCTGCTATAATTCTGATTGCTCTCTTGTCTTTGACAAGGAACTAAAATTTCAAATTTTATTAAAAAATGATCAGACAGAACAGTAGTGTATGGCAGTACTGCTATATTTGAGGTTGCTAGTCCCCGGGATAATACCAGATCTAAGGTATTTCCATTCTTATGCGTTGCTGCCTGTACAGCTTGCGTAAAACCAAACGTATCGATTAAAGTTTGAAATGCCGAAGTCGGTGGTTCTGACGGTGAATTCATGTGGATGTTGAAATCACCCATGATAACTATATTAGCTGCATTTGTCACTAGATCAGCCACAACTTCTGAAAATTCATCCAGGAAGCCAGAGTAAGCCCCGGGTGGACGGTAAATAACAGCAAGATAGAATGACGGTAAAGCAGTGGATCGTACAATGAGAACTTGAAATGTTTTAAATACGTGAATTGAGTGAGGCCTAAATCTAAGCACAGAATTTGAGATGAGGGCGACACCCCCACCCTTTTTTCGAGGACGTGCCACATGCGAGCTCACAAAAGGCCTCGTTAAGTGACAGCAGTTCATTAGGTTTTAACCAGGTCTCGCAAAGACCAAAAACGTTTAGATTATGTTCCGTGATAAGGTCATTAACGAGAACTGCTTTCGTATGAAGCGATCTAATATTCATAAAACCGAGTTTAAGTGTAATCGGTCGAGCAGGGTGCGTATCTATCGAAGGATTTTTAAACGGGATGCGAGTAAAATTGTGTTCTCTAGGCCTAACATCACCCCTCAAAAGTTTATTAGCGCGGTGGGATGAAACGACCGTGGGAATTTGATGATGAATATTTGTTACACATGTGAAGTTATCTGAAACAGGCACCGTTTCATCAGTAAGACCGGTCAGGACGGAGTGATTGGATTTGTCTACTACCCCAGTAGAAAGTGTGTTTATGTGTACTGCAGCACTATTTAAACTGTCGCGCTCTAGTCTACACGAGGAGCTATGTGTATGCTGAAAGTCTAGCCTAGCGCTAGTTAACTTTAACTTAACAGACTCCAAACCCATCCTCACAGGTGGTCTAATCACCTGTGCCCTGGCCTGCTCTAAAGTGACCTGTCATGAGTGGCTCAAATAGTAATCTGTATTCCTAGAAAGAGTGAAGGCGCCTTCACGGTTAGGGTGAAGGCCGTCCTTCCTCAGCAGGTCGGGGCGGCCCCAGAAGGAGGACCAGTTATCTATAAAATACAGTCCCTGCTTTTTACAGAACCCAGCCATCCATCGATTAAGGGAGACTAATCTACTAAACCTCTCATCAGTGCCTCTCCCAGGCAGGGGGCCAGAGACAAATACTCGATGCCGACTGATCTTTCTGGCAAGATCACAAGTCCTCGCTATGTTTTTCTTTGTGATCTCTGATTGTCTCATCCTAACATCATTGGAGCCGACGTGTATCACTATGTCTGAGTAGCTAGTGTTGGTGGAACTACGCTGTTGACTAGGCCTATTGCGAGTCAGCTCCCTAAGATTAGCTTCTATGTCGGGTGCTCTGCCCCCAGGAATACACATTACCGTGGCTGGATTTTTAAGCGTAATGTTTCGGGTAATGGAGTCGCCTATGACCAAAGTGCGAGGGCCAGTAGACCGAGATGACTTTGGACGGCTATGCGTCGTACCTGGCTCATCGCGATTAGCAAGCTGCTTGGGGTTAATGCTAACCGGGCTAGCGGGCTGACTACAGCTCGCGTCTGTGTCCGCCGCAACTACTGTTATCGCACTATTCTGCTCTAACTGGCGGACACGTCCCTCTAGCAGAGACAACCTCTCTAAGAGAAGGGTGCAGTTGGTGCACGAAGCCGTACATACCTCTTGGTCCGCTGCCATACTTTGTGTCCGAAGAGCGACGATCTAGACACACTTTCACACTTATTTTTCTGTTTCATTTTTACTTGTGTGTAGCCCTTTGGCACTTTTAGCCTTTATACCCGCTAAACAACATATTTTTGTACATTCTTTTAAACTGGTGGATATTTGGACTTTGCTTGAGTTCCTCACTTAGATTGTTCCATAGTTTGACCCCGGTTATAGTGATACAGAAACTTTTTAAGGGTGTTCTTATGTTTAAGATTTTGAAGTTGTGATTCCCCCTTAACTCATAACCTCCCTCCCGATTCCTAAATAAGTTTTGGATATTTTCTGGTAGTTGTTTTGCTTTTGCCCTATACATGATGATTGCTGTTTGATATAAGATACTATGTCAGTGAATTTCAATAGTTTGGATTGTATGAAAAGTGGATTTGTGTGTTCCAGGTAGTTGACTTTATGAATAGTCGTTATTGCTCTTTTCTGCAGAATGATAAGTGGCTGTAGTGAAATTTTATAAGTATTCCCCCAAACCTCAGCACAGTAATGCAAATAGGGCAAGACAAGAGAACAATAAAGTGTACGAAGTGAATGATAATCCAGTAATTCTTTTGCTTTGTATATGACTGCCATGCTTCTTGAAATTTTAGACTTTACGTTTTTGATGTGTGGCTTCCAACTCAGCCTGTCATCTATTATAACCCCAAGAAATTTGTTTTCCTGCACTCTTGCAATTTCAGTCCCATCTATTTCTATTTGTATCTTTATGTTCGCTTTGCCAAATACCATAAACTTGGTCTTACTTATATTTAATGATCATTTGTTCCAGTCGAACCACATTTTTATTATTTTCATTTCCTCATTCAACACTGATTCCACTTGTTGGATGTTATCACCTGAACAAAAGATATTTGTGTCATCTGCAAAATTGATGAGTTTTAGTTCTTTAGAGACTTTGCACATGTCATTTATATACAAAATAAATAATATAGGGCCTAAAACTGACCCTTGTGGAACACCACAAGCTATGTCCAAATATCCAGAGCAGTGATTACCCAACTTTACATACTGTTGCCGTTCTCGCAGATAATCCTCTGCCTTCAAAAACATTGAGTGAGGATTCCTTTCTATTAATTTATCTCTGTTGCCTACATCTGGCGCTGGAATCTGTATGGTTTTTGCTATTTGAGGCCCAACATTTACAAAGAACTGATTAAAACTGTTTGCCACTTCTTCCATATTATAATTTTCAGTATCATTTATAACAAAATATTTAGGTAATTTGTGTTGTTCGGTACCTTCACTAATAATGTGGTTTAGGAGAGTCCATATCCCCTTAATATTATTTTTGTTATTCTTTCTTACTTAATCTTATAATATTGGTTAATTTATTCTTATATCTCTTATATTTATCTTCAGCGCCTTCTGTTCTGTTTTATGAAGTTCCTATAGAGTAAATTTTTCTTTTTACAGGCATTTCTTAAGCCTTTTGTCAACCATGGACTGTTCTTATATTTAGTTTTTTTATTATATTCCTTGATTGGACAATGCTTATTATATAATGAAGTGAATATAGTCATCAATTTATGGTATGCATTATTTACATATTTTTCTTTATATATTGCATCCCAGTTCTGTTCCATTAATTCATGTTTTAGAGTAGCAATTGTCTCATCTGTCCTAATTCTTCTTTGTTGTTTATACACCCCAATTTCAGATTTGAAATTATTGTCATATACTGTGAACACTGAAAGGTGGTCAGTAATATCAGTAATTAATAACCCGCTTGTTGTCTTGTTTTCTATTATATTGGTGAATATGTTATTTATCAGAGTAGCACTCTGTGATGTTACTCTCGTGGGTCTAGTGATTGTAGGAAAGAGACTCAGGCTATGCATTAAATTTAAAAAATCATCAATATTTTGTTGCTTATTTGGATTTAATAGATCAATGTTATAATCCCCGCAAATAAAAATATTTTTGTTGCCTTTTTGTATAATCACACTTTCTATCCATTCTGTGAATGTCTCAATGCTAGAACCAGGAGCTCTATAGACACAGCTTATAATAATGTCTTTTTTCTTTTCAACACAAATCTGTATCGTGAGACATTCAAGAAGATTGTCCACCACCTGTGTCATAGCCTCTACAATCTTGAATTTCATATTCAAATCAACATAGATTGCAACACCACCCCCACCCAACACCACCCCCACCTTTTCTCTGTCTGTTATTATGTATGAATTAATAGCCTTCCATCTCAAAGTGCATTCCCTTCTCAGTCGTAATTCAGGTCTCAGAAATATTAAATGGTTGTTTGAATGTGTTTAAGTAATCCCGAATGCTACTAAAATTTTTATATAGACTCCGGCTATTGAAATGGATAATAGATAGCTTATCTTTTGTTAAGATGTCCATATTGTACTGATCATTGCTGTAATAATAACGTGTTGTTTGTGGTGGAGAAGAAATTATTGTCTGGGTCAACGTCCTGATCTATGTCCAGAGTGCTGCTTTCACTGTAATCAAATGTTGGAGTTGTTCATGTTCTTGTATCCACTGTGTTACATGTCCATTGTTGCTTGATGTAGGTTGAGTAGTGTCCCTGAGCATTATGTTTGTGTTTTATGTTGTTTCCTCCATTCAGTTCCAAGTCCACTCCAGTTGATTTTCTATTGAGGATACTTATTTGAGCTTTTCCAGTTCCTCAATACTCCTCACCATCAGTATCTTGGCCTCTTCTGGTGATCCATTAAGCTTGATGTATATCTTGCAATTCTGGTCCATGTACTCTGTATTTTTTTCATTCTTCTCAAGTGACGTGCTTTCTTTGCAATATCCACATTGGTCTTTGTCAAATGTTTATTGATGTACGTAGATGTCTGTGCCTTTGAGCAACTTACCCTGCTTTAGAAGTGCAACTTTGTGCTTCCTGTTGACAAATTTCAGAATGACTGCTGGCTTGTCATTACTGTTTCTTCTGGGCAGTGGATGACATGCTTCAACCTGGTTGGAGTCCATAGTTATTCCTTTAGTTTTCAGAAACTCAGCTACCTGTTGCTCGGCTGAGCTTGCATGTTGCTCACAGCCATTATTACCTGCCGTCACTCCCCTTGCATAAGATATAGGTTTAATTGCTATTCCCGTGATGACAATGTCATTTATTCTTGTATATTGCTCAATGTCCGCTACCTGTCCGTGTGTATATATGTACTGATATGAATGAGACCCAGGACGACAACTGTTGCTCAAGTCTCTGTCTGTATTCAACTGCCGCCCGTGCGTCATGACGTCACACAACCCAGCATAACGTCTCTAACACTACCCGACTTTCAAGGAAGGCAAGCCGCTTGTCCTTCTCAGCATCAACATCTCCCCTTTTATAGATGGTAACTTATACATGAAGATCAAATTTAACTTCCAACAATATGTCTCCCCCACTTGTCTTTACATATCAGCAAACACTTAAACAACTCCTAACTCACATTTCAAAGAACAGTGTACAACATGTAGTCTTTTTTTTTTTCACACATTTGTTCCCGTCAACAACCCAATTGACCTCAAGGCCACACAGTAGTACCCACACAGCTCACAAGTCCAGTCTCTTCGGCACTCTTACAAGCCTGCCACTGGCCGTCCTGCGCCCTAGCACAGGTGTATGTAGACGCGATCCATTCTGAGGCTGGTGGACGTCACTCTGCCCCTGCAGTGTGACCTCCTGGGCGACTGTGTCAGTGTCATCATTAGTGCCAATCGTCAGGTGGATCCCCGGATTGGTCAGCTGGTGGGCTGTTGTGCTGCACTCCGTGCTGCCCAGGCATTGCGGCGTTAGTCTCCGCAGGTCGCAGATCCACCCTGTTACGGCGGTACAGTGTCCCTTCGACGTCCACCAGGTATGACCTGGGGCCCACCAGCTGTAAGCACACTACTCTTCGCCACCTGCCCGTCCTGTCCCCAGGCAGGGGCTTCATCCTTATGTCATGTCCAATGCACAACTCAGGCAGATCTCTGGCCGATTTGTCATGCCAGAATTTGGCAGTCTGGTGTTTCACTCACAGCCTGTCTGGAACCCCCGCCACCACACTCGGCTCCAAGAGTGTGGTGTTCTCAGCCTGCGAGACATCAGTCTGTGCGCGGGGCTGCTCATCATGTCTTCCGTAGGCGTATTCCTCCACTGCAAGATGGCCAGCCAAGGGTCAGTCTCCGCCCTTGCTGCCCTCTTGCACAGGCTCTTGACAATCTTCACGGCTGACTCAACCTTCCCATTTGATTTTGGGTACCTGGGAGAAGATTTGACATGGTCAAAGTCCCAGTCTCTCACAAACCTCCTGAACGTTTTGCAATCGAACTGGGCACCACAGTCTGTGATTACCCGGTCAGGCTGACCGTTCCGTGCAAAATGGGCCTTGCACCTCAGCACCGCGGTCTCAGCTGAAAGATCTGGGAGCAACTCTATTTCCCAGAAATCCGAATAATGATCAACCATTGTCAGGGTTTTCCAGGTTATCTTTATCGTATGATTATGTTGGAATGCAACCTGTGATAAATAACCTAGCTTGTCCCATCCTACACAAAGTCGGAAAACACCCCTTGCTATGTTTTGACTAGAGGTCAAGGGCTTTCTCTATTCAGTCCACTCTTACCCCCACCCTGTTTCTCTTAATAAAAATGCTCTTGCAGGAGCCGAGAGTCAGACCTCCATTCGAACATCGCTGTACGCACAGCGACGAATGGACTCTCCACCTGCAGGTGTCTAAAAGGACTTACTTGTCTCCCGTGTGGTTCTTGCAAAATAAGTTGGAGTGAGCGAATCTCTAACAACCATGATCAGAAAGTCCTTGCCGGCCTGCGTGAACAGATCCATGCTGAGGATCTGCCATGGTCGTATAGGGAGTGCATGGGACATCATCGTCTCCCGCTGCTGTCCGTGTGCATATTTGTTGCAGGCTGAGCACTGGCTCACATAGTCCTTGATCTCACCGTGCATGTTGGGCCAGTATAGCGTGTCTCTGGCCTGTCTGTAACAGGCATCTCCTCCTACATGCCTGGCATGGATGCATTTCAACATTTCAGCACGCAATGATTTGGGCACTATGACCCGCTGACTCTTGAAAAGCACTCCATCCTGTGCGCTGATCTCGTCCCTGATTGACCAGTATTCTCTAATTTCCAATGGAGTGTCCTCCCGGCGATCTGGCCAACCCCGGAGCACTACCTCTTGCAAAAGCTGAAGACTCCCATCACCCACTGTATGCAATTTTATCTGCCTCAGCCACTGGCTGGTGACGTTCAGATGCTCAGCCTGATTTATCTGTTCAGCGTTCACTTGTGCTCTCTGCATGCAGCAAACAGTTTGTTTCGTATATCTCGTGCCAGGCCCCTGCGGTGAAGCCGTGGCCCTATTCAAGGTGTCACTGATGTGCATGTCGGGCCCTGGCTTGTGCACCACCTTCAGATTGTAGCCCTGTAGTGTGAGCAGCATGCTCTGGAGTCGTTTGGGCGCTGAGAGGAGTGGCTTGTGGTCGGTTTCCGCTGTGATCTCCCCCCACCCATACAGGTAGTAATGAAATCGCTGACACGCGAACACTATGCTCAGACATTACTTTTTGATTTGTGCATAGTTCTGCTTCATCTGAGTAAGTGCCCGTGAAGCAAAGCTTACCGGCTGATCCTCCTGCAGTAGGCAACAGCCAAGTCCCTTCTGACTCGCGTCACTCTGTATGGTGACTGGCTAGGTCACATCGTAGTATCGCAGGATCGGGGCCGACGTGACGAGTCGCTTAACCTCCTCGACTGCTGCGTCGTGTTTTGGCAGCCAATGCCATGGAACATCCTTGTCCAACAATCTCCGTAGTGGCTCACACACCTCAGAGAGGCGTGGCATGAACCTTGCGAGGTAGGTCACAAACCCAATGAATCGCTGCACGACCTTGGCGTCCTCGGGGTGTGGCATGTCCTGGACCGCTCTGATTTTCCCCGGGTCTGCTCTAAGGCCCTCCGCTGATAGGATGTGTCCATGAAACTTGACCTCTCTGACCCTGAACACTAGTTTCTTTAAACTCAGTCGCAGCTTTACCTCCCTGCATCTTTGCATGAGCGCTAACAACTTTGTATCATGGTCCCGTGTGGCTATCTCATCTGTCCCCCCACACCCCACAATCAATATGTCATCTACTATAGGTTCCACCCCATCTAGCCCTGCCAGTAGCTCATGCTGCTTTCGCTGGTAAATCTCTGGGGCCACAGGCACTCCAAACGGCAGCTTTAACCCCCGCTTCCTGCCCCACGGTGTCCAGAACGTGGTGGTGTAACTGCTCTCTTTGTCTAATCTGCACTGTAGAAAGGCATCTCTTGCATCTACTAGTGTAAAGACGCGGGCCCTGGACAGCTTATGCAACACATCTTCAAGTGTTGGCATAATGTAGTGGGACCTCTTTAGAAACTGATTTAATGACTTGGGATCTATGTAAATTCTCAACTTTTCTGCCATGTTGCTAATCCACTCAGTAGGCTCAGACACTGACGTTAGGTGGCCATCTGCCTCATACCTATCCAACTGGGCCTTGACTGCCTCCCTGAAGGCCACCGGGACATTGCGTGGGGAAGCCTGCACTGGTGGTACATTAATATCTAACTCAAAATGAACATCCCTTGTTCTTAGCCTGTGTACTCTTCCCTTCACTACGCACTTTGTGCGGAATATGCCCGTGGATTGCATGGATTGGCCTGAATACAATACTAGCTTGCTCTGGCTAGGTAGTAGCTTTGCCCCAGGGTCAAGTCTCCTCATGTCTTCTATGCTCATGACATCACATGTGGCCTCCGAATCTATCTGGCACCTCTGAAACCCACCATTCATTTTTAAGTTAACAAACCATTTCTTCCCCCACCCCTGAACTGCCCCTATGCTCTCCGCTGTGTAAATGTGTGCCTCCATGTCAGACCTGTCCATGTCCTCAGGTACTTCACCATCTGCCGCGTGCAGCTGTGTCGTGGCTTGGCCCCTCTTCATGCAAACTTTGACAAAATGATTTGCGGTCCCACAGCTCTTTTTTCCAAAGGCTGGGCAAAAATCACGCCCACGCCTGTCCGTGTTGCCGCAGAATATGCACGTAGCGCTGTCATATGTGTTCGGTGTCTGATTTCGAATTCTGTCCGGACGCTCCTGCCTGGACGTGGCCGCGGGCCATCCATTGTGTGCACTGTCTCTGGAGGCCTGTCCTGCGTGATTGCTTGTATCCTCGTGCCTGTCATCTCTGCTGTTCTGCATATATCTATGGCCGATGCTAGTGTGAGATCTTTCTGTCTGAGCAGCAGGCGGCGCACACTTTCATCACTCACACCCAGCACCAGTCTGTCTCTGATCAAGTCCTCTTTGAGATGTCCATACTCACATGAAGCAGTTTTCTCCCTCAGTTTCGTTACGAACACATTAATCGGCTCCCCTTCATCTTGCTTGCAGTTTCCAAAAATAAATCTCTCAAATATGACGTTCCTAGCTGGTTTGAAGTACTCCTCCAAAGCATCAAGAATAACTTTTACATCCTTCCCTTGGTCTGCCGTGAGTCCCAAGTTATGCTTGTATATGTGACGACATTCATTACCCATTACTCTCCATAGGGTTGCTGCTTGAACTGGTTGCTTTTTCTCTGGTAATCCCGTTGCCAGTAAATAGTCTTCAAATTCCCCTCTGAAATTGTCCCAATTGCTTGCGAGGTCGCCGCTCATCTTCATCTCCTCCGGCGGCGGTATATTCGTTGCCATGGTTGGTGGTGTCGCTAGCCTAGCAGGTTGCTAACCGCCGTTCCGCTCGTCTTCGCTTTCTGTCCGTCTGTCCCTCTTCACCCTCTTTCACTGACCCCACAGTGAAGCACAGCGCCGTCCAGCCAAACTGTGGTCGGGTCCAGTCGCTTCTGACACCATGTTCGTGTGTATGTTCGTGTGTATATATGTACTGGTATGAATGAGACCCAGGACGACAACTGTTGCTCAAGTCTCTGTTTGTATTCAACTGCCGCCCGTGCGTCATGACGTCACACAACCCAGCATAACGTCTCTAACACTACCCGACTTTCAAGGAAGGCAAGCCGCTTGTCCTTCTCAGCATTGAGCGTCTTTACCTCTTCTACCAGTGCCAAGTTGTTTTTTTGCTGCATCCTTACAGCAGAAACTTCTTCCGAAAGGAAGTCAAGTGACCTTTTTATGTCCTCGACTTCCTCCGTGGACATGGTTAGTTTTTTTTTTCGGCCCCATATTGCTCACGTTGGTCGCAGCTATCTCTTTGACAGCTCAATCAGCTGTTCCCCGGTAAATCAGCTGTTAGCAGTCTGCTAACAAACTCGCGGGTTCGCGATCTGCTTGGATCGGTTACGTTTTCTTGTATTTCCTTTCACTAAACAGCACAGGGATGGTTCGTCTGTGGCAACAAATTAACAACAGAAACTGCACAGGAATGGATCGTCTGTGGCAACAAAGTTACAACAAAAAACTGCACAGGAATGGATCGTCTGTGGCAACAAAGTGACAAAAGTGACTAAAAAGATCTTGAACTCCTCCACGTTCAAAGTTCCACTGGGACCTTGTTTGAGAGGAAAAATGTTTGCAAACAGGAATGTGCTCCGCTTTTGCTCTTCCAGTCCAATCAGTCCACTCAAAAGTAAAATATAAATAAAATGTAAATAAAATAACATAAAACAGAAAAGTCACAAGCGGGACTTGAACCCGTGACGAAAGGAACTCAAGTACAGTGTACTTAACCGACTTAACCGATGTGCTTTCGTGCCACGCATCGCACAGAAGGAATGGGGTCAAAATACAAAAAGTCCTGCCTAGCTACTGTGGTATATGGTTTTTGCTGCTTCGCTGGTCTTCAAAAAACACTCGGTGATCGGTGGCTGTTTCCCGACGAATGAGCACTTCAGGGACCACGGCTGATTGGGAAAAGATTTTATTCAACCAATGTCAGGGTGAAGTCTTTCCAAAAAGTTGAGTGGCACAAGGCATGGATGTCAAAAAGCCCCCCCTCCCCAAGAGAGAGAGAGAGCGAGCGAGCCCGCGCTAGCGCGAGCCCCCCTTGGTACGAACGACCCCTGGAACGAGAGCCAACGAACCCCCCCCCTCTTGTCAGGCCCGTAGCTTTTATACCTGACAAGAAGCTGATGTCACGGCTTGGGGTAACAGCTGTAGTTTTCAATCTACTAGTTTACTTCAGTCCTAAAAAGGAGATCTTGACCAGCGCTGTTGGTGATGGACAACAACAGCCACTTTACCTTATTATAGGATTGCACACATTGCGGAAACTGAATTCTCCCTGGTCACGGCCAACTGGCCCTTCTGTCTTCTACTACGTACTTATACACTACTGAAACTAAAGCTTCTCTGTACAGCAAATATAGTTTGATGGTCTTACTGCTACTAGTGGATCATCTAGTGCAACATACAGATACGCATAAAGTTCAAAATTCACTTCATTCCCCCCTTCGGGACGTTACAAATGTCCCGAAAACAGTTTAGCAAAAGATGACATCAGTAAACAACCAAAAAATCTCCTCCCAACCAAATTTTTTATGGTCACGTCTACAATTTGGCCTATACCTGCACAGCCTAACTTATGCTCGAGGCATGCTACTTAAGGTTACTTTAACTAGGAAAGCTCAAACTATTTAGTTAGCCAATTGCTCCTTGACAACAGTCTGAGGCCTCTCAGGAACCACAAGTAAAGAAAATTGAAGTCCACATTATACAGACGACGGTACCACCCCCCTTAGGTAATACCCTTACAACGGTGACAAATTGCGAAGTAATAAATTTGGTGTGGCCCGTTAGAAGCACCAAAAAGTTGCCGGCCCTTCCTCAAGAAAAAACCTCGCCAGTCTAATGACAAGGAAAAAGAGGAAGGCCCTTTCTACCATCCCCAGTGGTTCCCCTCACCTGGTGTCAACCAGGTGTAAGGAGCCCTGGCACATTACAATCCACAAAACAGTATGAGCTCACAAAACAGTATGGAAATGAAATGACATAACCACCGACCGCTAAACAGTCAAGCTGCATTATCATGATGTTAATATGTGATGAATTAAAGTAATGCAGCATGTGGTCATTTGATAAAGTAATGAAGGAGATAATATTGACGCAATATCACAGCATACTGCAGAGTTGAAACGCTCTTAGTTTTGCCCCCCTTGCATATGTATGTTTCTGTCGATGCAAAGTCCAGTCCACTGAATGCTCAGTAGTGAATCGCGCTGGGATCACTGCCCAGGGCCTGCTGTCCATCCAAGATCTTTATGTCCACTTCACCATCCTCAGAGTCTCCTCCCAGGCCCCGGTCAGCGTCCAGGAGTTCTGCGATAATTGGTAGCTACTGCCAGTATTGAACAATGACAACAGCACAAAACCTTGAGTTGCAATGAAAAAGCAGCAATGCCCAGCGTAGGCCGGAAGTCCTCCTGCCCCCCTTTGGTCACCCCTCGTAAACGACATCTCCATAAGCAGTCGTCAGCAAACAAATTCTTCTCCTCTGGGGCTGTTTGGGGCACGGGGACGATTGGTGGTCATCGTCTCATCGAAGTACTCAATAGAACCTCAGAGCGTTCCCGGCATCTACTCCTATGATCCAGAGGCCCACGTGATCCTTAAAACACACAAACAGACAAACAAACAAACAAACAAACAAACAAACAAACAAACAAACAAACAAACAAACAAACAAACAAACAAACACCCTGGGGGGAGTGTCTCGTCTTGCTGTCAGTCTCGCAAGATCTCTCCTGTAGCAGAGTAACTGCTAGCCGTTCAAGTTAGCCTTTCCTGCTGCAGCTGTCACTGTCTGAAGTCCTGTCAATCACGTCTCGGCAATCACTCTTTCCCAGTCCAAATACTAATTTTCTCTCAAAATTTCCTCTTTGATTTAGGTTTTTCTCAATATCGTCAAATTCAAAGTCAAGTCAAAGTCAAAGTCAAAGTCTCCTTTATTGTCAATTCCTCCGCATGTCAAGACACACAAAGAGATCGAAATATCGTTTCTCACTATCCCAGGGTGACAAGACAGAGTTCACAGCGCACATACAAGTAAACAACACAGGAAAAATAAAACAAGAAGATGAACAATAAGAGTGATAGCACGCTAGCCGCTCCCGATGCACAGCAGAGTCCGGAAAGATGACAGTCAACCAGGCCACTGTGAACACGAGCACACAGCAGGCACGCACTGTCCGGTTCGTGGATCCTATCAGGCGAACACAACCCATCTTTTCGTCCCGCGAACGAACGTACGCCAGGAGAATGGAAGGCACGGCTGGGCGACCTGGGTTGGCCGCAAGCCTGGCCCGACGTCTCCGCGCTGGCCCCTCTTCCGCTGCCTCGCAGACCCGCTGCAGACCCGCTGCCGACGCATCCCAACAATGCTCCAGGACGGAGCAGTCCGAGCTCACGACGCAGTCCAACCGGGGGAGGAAGAGCAGGCCAGTCCGGCGTCGCTCCATGACGAAGCAGTCCGAGCGCCCTTAATCTCTCCGCACCAAAGTCCAGAACGCCATAAAACCCACTTCCGCCGATGTTGAGCAGAACATGCCCGCCGCACTAGTAGCACGACGTATCACACGAGACGGACATACACAAAACTGCCGGACAAACACTCAGTAAACGCTCACAAAATATCGAACGGGACAGAGAGTGGCCGCTGCGTGTGCACGCGCCGCCATCTTGAACTTTAAATTGGTACCAGTCTCGTCAGTTTCGTCCAACCAATTTGTGTACATACACAAATTACCTTAATGTGTTCTTAAATACTTTCCCTTTAATAGCAGCTTTAATGCATTCATATGTTAAGAAATTTTCCCTATTCCTCGTTTCTGATCCAATTTCCTATTTTATTTAATTACCTTCCAAACATTTGTTGTCTATTGTGCTGCAGTCCAATCCCTATTAGCTTTATGATTTGTCATCATTCATGCTTTTCCGTTGATAGACCTTAACCCTTACTGTCGCTAGATTGTTACCACGCTTTGCTTCCATTCCAGATTGTTATCTCCCATTAACTTTGCTTTCAAGATGCTTCTTCTGCTCCTTCCATCACTGCCTGTTGAATTCCGGCACGTCCTGTTAAAGCCTCAAAAACAAGTGAATCCGAAAAAACATTGAATGTCACAATTAAATTTTATATCTACTTACTCATTCAAACGTAACCCCACCCCCCTTTGACACATTCACCCAATGTGTCATTAGGCATCCAAAAAGGAACCGGCAAATGTCCTACCACATCATCATATGTCTTGCAGCCAGTCCTGTCGAACCTTGAACTCATCCAGGACTGTCATCCCCAAGTTCCTGAAAATTGACTGTGCACCTCACACTCGGCAATACCAACAACGGACACTTGTACTCACAAAACTACACAGGCATCGAGTATCTACTAAATGAAAATACACAATGAATCATGGCGCACGGGGGTTCCGTCCTGAAAATCATCAATCATCATAAAAATCAAAAGGGTTAGGGTTAACATTTTCACGTGAATTCAACACAAACTTTCCAAGACTGCAATCGACAGCCTGCAAAAGTAATACAAGTTATAAAACAACCAGCAATCTGCTCCTCGGCTGGTGGTTGATGCTGCAATAAGTCAAGTGACACACAGAAACAAAGCAAAGCTCGCACTTGCCACAAGCAAGCTTAAGTTTCAAATGTATGCTTGTCATCTACATAGTCTGTCACCCTGTCGGGTGAGTCCAGGTTTGTCATGTCATATCGTCCATCGTCCTAATGTTTGATATTAGTCCTGTCTTGTCCATTCGTGTTGCTGAATTCGGCCTTCTCCATGAACTATTTTGCTGTTCATGGTGCCTCTGATTAACCATCAGCTGTCAGTCATCACTCTTGGGTGTTCCCGTCCCAGGTGAGAGGAATCTTACCCTCAACTGTGACCCTTTCATACCAACTCCAAAATACTTTGGCCTTTCACACTGCTCCCGACACACTCATTCCTAACCGCACAAATGCCACTCCATTTGTTTCTATCACTCATACCACAACAAACAAATTTAGTATGTGTAAGTGAGCAGGCAATCAGTGAATACTAACAGTAACCCTTCATTTCCGGATGTTCTTCCCAATTAAATATTTCCTACATTCGTACCTCACCTTTACCGTAAAATTGCCAAATAAATGCCTAAAAAATTCAGTCATTTCCACTGTTGAGCATGTTCATAGGTGAGCATGGGGGAAGAAGTAGCCTCAGCTGGTCCCTAAATAATTTTGTCCTAATCCATCGTTCTGATCGAGCAGCCGGGTAAAGATACTCCAACAGTCTACTCCACCACGTTATTTTCACTTTGCCATATTAAGGCCTTTGTTATTCGAGTCCTATCACATTTGTCATCGCGTTCACTATCACTTGGTGTGACTCTTAGCAGTATTAGTAGTAGCAGTATTATTCTTAACTGTCAAAAGGTTTCATGGCTGTTATTCCTTGATTTTGTCGAACTTGTTTGACACCAGAATTTCCCTGTGAGGTGTGATTAACTTCTAATTTATTAATTAGCTCCATTGAACAATCTAATCACCTCTTGACTGCATCCTAGTGGGTCCTAATGCCCTATTTTCCCTTCTCCAAAGTGTCAATGACTAAATGTCTAATCGTTAAGCTGGATGGGCTAAATGTGATCCTACTCTTATTTCTTACAGTGTTAGCCTATCTGCTTTATCCAAATTTAATCTCTGACTATGATGCTTTTCCTTTTTCTGTAACACTACACATTTGCTCCTTATTTCTTTATACATATTTATTTATCAAGACTCCTCAGTGGTGTCAAACTTAGTGCCCAAGCAAGCTTCCCTCCACTCTGACCCAAGCTCCACCAGTTTTGATGACATCTCAGCAGCTTGATGCATCTTTCAGGTCTCATGTGTCTTTCGCCGCACCTCATTGTCAAGTTGTTGTCTTTGGTTGTAGTCTCAGAGTCAACTCATCTCTCACTCTTGGATGAGTCCATTTTCAACTGAGTCCATTCTTATCTTGTAAGTTCCTTCACTCTTTGTAGTTTTGCATCCGGGCGTTGTGCTCCCCCCAGCACAAATATAGTCCTTCTTTGCTCTTGCGAAGGTCAAAGGTGCCTCAGAGCCATGCACCGTTTTCTTGTTGTTCTCAGCTGTCGGTGGAGTCTCGGGATCGAGTTTCAGAGTAACTGCTGACCACTGGAAGAGACAGACTGGGGTACCAAATTTAAATATCATCTCCCAATATGCCATTAATTTCGTAGTGCCTTTTGTTAGTCAAACTTCAAATTCTACTAATATCGACAATGTAATACACTTGAGAAAGACGGCGCCTTTCCTTCCTGAGCTCTCGGATGTATTGTGATGGACCTCATTTGAGCCATTTTAAATTTGCAGATTACCCCAAACTTAAATTGCCAGTCTTAACTGTGATTTCTCTCGATTATACTGCAATTTCCAGAAGCTCATTCTATTTTCAGGCTACATTCTATCGTTTGTTTTTCCTAACTTTGATTTTATGCCATCCTCTTTATTACCTTTCCTGATTTGAGCCCTCAATTTCTGATAAAGTTTCCAAATTGTGCATAGCATCATCTCCATTTTGACCTAAGTATTAATGGTGTTATGCTCACTTTACAGATATTACCGAACTATCTTGAATCTTTCATTCACTGCCACGACATTGAAGGCCATTTCTCAGCTGTTCACTTTCCCCATGCTCATGTTATTCGAATTTAGGATGTGGTTCTCATTTGAATTTCTCACTTTTGGACCTCTAAATTGCTCCTATCGTTAATTTATTTGTACCGAGTAGACTTTCACAAGGGTATTAAGAGAACCAACAGATTACTTCCAAATCCAATATCTCCTCGTTGGCATCTCCTTCTCTATTTTGGACTTACGGCTTTTGACCTGTGAGTCTTGTTACATAGGCGCTGGTCGCCCTTGTCGAGCCAAAATTTATGAGCAGGCTCTCCGTGAATACGATTCAGTTCTATGTCTAAATCCAGAGAATTCCTTTAATTCTAGCTGGCGCTGTGGCCCTCACTTGATACCTCTCTTGCGCTCATAAATTAGTCTTCACCTGTTAGACTGCTGTTAAACATTCATTCTAAGTTCAGTCTGTGTCTCTTTGTCCTGGAGCCAACGGATGTATCCGCTGTGTCGGGTTCTTTATGTAAACAGAAAATTTGAAATGATAATGAGAGTCGCAAAGAAACAAAGCAAAGCAATAACTTGTTTTGAATTTTCTCATCTTTTCAACAATTTAAATTAACAAGTTGTGGTTGTCTTTAAACAATTTCCCATTTCCCTCAGAATGCTAAAAGGAGCATCAGCTGGCTCTAGTTATTTACGAGCGGACCACACTCCTCTGGACATACCTACATACTCATCTATATTGGTGTCGTATTGATTAACATACGCATGCTTCTTGTTTCTCTTGTTAGACAGCTATGGGACATTAATTATCATGGGTTGCAGTTAGCTCAGGACCTTCATTGTTGGTCATGCATTCCTTTGCTCCTTCAGCCTGCCGTCCCCCATCATCCTGTCACATTTTCTCGCTGCCAGCAAGGTAGGCCCCAAAATGGGCACAACTCTGGCCCCGCGCCCCGCCCCCACGTCACCCACACGGGGAGTGCCTAGCCTTGAAACACGGTGGGCAGGTACAGGTTGGCCACTCCCTGTCCCGCCCCCGAAGCCAGATTCCCCTCCCCGAGCGGGCACCGCAGGCGGGCACGCGCCCCAGAGCACCGAGAAGCACACTATCGTTTTAGCTTTTTTCTGCCTCTCCCAGCACGCTCACCCACACGCATTCAAGAGCACACACACACTTACTCACGATCGCGCGCACGCGCACACACGCACGCTCACATACACACACCCATGGGTACACACACACACACACACACACAAACAGACGCCATTGAGCGACAAACGCTCACGCACAAACACAGAAGACAGAGCAGGATTCGAATCCATTCCACGTTTTGCTGTTTGCCTACTGCGGCTATGCAGTCTGGTTTTTAACAGTGCAGATATGCACTGACAAATACGCACGTCTTACTTAACTTTCGTTTCGTTTCGTTTCTAATAGCGCTTTATATTTTCCCCTTTATTTTCTGCAGAATTTAACTTAAGTGTGCACACAAATTACTTTTCCATCATGGTATACCAATCCTTGCACTCCGAGGCCTCATTGCCACATTTTCCCTGTCTCCAGAGGGATCTCTACACACACAATGCCGTACAGCACCTATTTCCCAAACGCGGTCTGTACAGGCTCAAATTTATCAAACTTTGACAGACGTGCATGCTATTATAATACGTCCCCATAGAGGAATCGAACCGCAAGCAGATCGTATCAGCTCAATCAATATTCAAAAACCGCCAGTCCTTCGTTTTACCTGGGGGCATTTTACACCAGCATTTAAATTGACAAGCCTTATAACTCACATACACCTCTAATTCGATCAGTGCCCAAACGACGTGGCTTCGCGCGCATCATTCTCTTCGGCCCACAGGTCGCTAACCTGGCCGGATATTTCTCCATCCACTCACTCTCACGGTACGGATGCCAAGGTTGCGCTCGTTCCTATTAGCCAAACGCGGTCAACGCAACCTCCCTTTTGCGCTGGACTTTGGCAGAGACTAGGCTCCCACCGGACATCTCGGCTATAGCCCCTGGCCCGTGTGGATTCACCCGTATCTTGTCGCAGCATAGTTCAATCGTACCTGTGTTTCCGCCACAATCACACAGCTAAAATTTCGATCCTCCGCGGGACCATTGAAACGACTAATTTCCACGTCCACGTTTTATGGGACTTCCTACTATTTACTTCTCGTGACAGCCGATCAGCGTTGTTCATGCCAACGTGTCCTGTTTCACATTCGCTCTCCCTGGAGCTTTTAATTCGTTTATCATTCTCACAAGACATGCCATTCACTCGTGCAATCCCCAAAACGTTTTGTTACTGTTCCCTTTTTATTTATTGTTTTTTATTTATTTTCCTGTTTTTATTTTACTTTTCTTTCGCTGTCTCTATTTGGGGCCACTCCCCCTTCAAAAGTCGCATTATGACGGCTTTTGACTAGGAGAGACAACTTTCCCTGGAGCCAGCCGTGGCCCCATCAGATCCGTTTAACTGCCCTCCGTGTGGGGGACAACGCTCCCTCCCCCTCTTTCCAAGAGCGAGCATGCTGCGGCGACTTTGAGTGCAAGCAACTCACCTCAAAACAGGTCGTCGGCTGGCCGCTGGATGCTCACGGAGAGAGCGGGCGGGACGGTCCCCCTGGAGAACACGAATCCTGTTCGTGACGCCAAAAATGTGGTATATGGTTTTTGCTGCTTCGCTGGTCTTCAAAAAACACTCGGTGATCGGTGGCTGTTTCCCGACGAATGAGCACTTCAGGGACCACGGCTGATTGGGAAAAGATTTTATTCAACCAATGTCAGGGTGAAGTCTTTCCAAAAAGTTGAGTGGCACAAGGCATGGATGTCAAAAAGCCCCCCCTCCCCAAGAGAGAGAGAGAGCGAGCGAGCCCGCGCTAGCGCGAGCCCCCCTTGGTACGAACGACCCCTGGAACGAGAGCCAACGAACCCCCCCTCTTGTCAGGCCCGTAGCTTTTATACCTGACAAGAAGCTGATGTCACGGCTTGGGGTAACAGCTGTAGTTTTCAATCTACTAGTTTACTTCAGTCCTAAAAAGGAGATCTTGACCAGCGCTGTTGGTGATGGACAACAACAGCCACTTTACCTTATTATAGGATTGCACACATTGCGGAAACTGAATTCTCCCTGGTCACGGCCAACTGGCCCTTCTGTCTTCTACTACGTACTTATACACTACTGAAACTAAAGCTTCTCTGTACAGCAAATATAGTTTGATAGTCTTACTGCTACTAGTGGATCATCTAGTGCAACATACAGATACGCATAAAGTTCAAAATTCACTTCACTACAAAACCGTGCTCAAACCTCATTGAATATAGTACATAAGCAGATAAGTATATTCACGTATTACATCAATAAAAGAAACATAAAAGAAGCATATAATTATACCTACACACCAAATCAATAAAGAAGACATAACTAGACATTTTTAATAAGTGGTAATGAGAAAGGTATGATATGCTCAAACCTCATTGAATAAAGTACATAAGCAGACAAGTATATTCACATATTAAATAAATAAATAAAAGAAACATTTGAAGCATATAATTATACCTACACACCAAATCAATAAAGAAGACATAACTAGACATTTTTGATAAGTGGTGATGAGAAAGGTTTTTATAAACTTTATAATCTGATATATATTTCTGAGCACTTTGAAATAACAAATGTCTTTTGATATATTGCCTAAATAGCTTAATGATCCTTAAGGAACTGTGTAATGCATGCCTGATGTTTTTCTCTAAATCATGGACACGGCCAGAGTCGTCTTGACCGTTCAGTACTTGATTGTATCTTATGTTTTGATTAATGGTGGACGCCAGTTTTTGATTACTACTGAACGCTCTGCACAGAGGGAAATATTTTGCCTAACAAAGAAAAGATACGGTTGGAAGCATGATTAAACTAAGAATATAATGACGTAAGCAAAGACATGAAGTATCAAAAGAACAAACTTTACATAGTCAGGGAACAGCAATAGATTAATGATGTCACAGCCAAAAGCTAACATAATTTCGTACAACATGACAAAATTGAAAGAATGCGGTACGGCAGTGTATGTCCAAGATTGGAGAAGAATGTTCACAGGAAGGTCACGTGGAGATAAAACCAGCAGGTGCCAGAGGGAGCCAGCCAAGGACTCGGCCAAAGATGATCGCCAAGGCCGAAAGACGGGATGGAAGACAACAGCCCCCACACACACCGAATCGCCCATAACCAGCACCCACTCCCATGGCGAACTTGCCCCACCCCAAAGACTCATCACCCATCAATCTCGGCCCACAATGCGCAACTGAATATAAGCTGATCAAAGAACCTTGAACATTGCCTTTTCTGAATGGAGACTTTCTGCTCTTGAAGGGCCCAGCGCTGTATTGTACTTTCCTGAAAACAGAGCTTTCTGAACAAGAATTGTGATTGAACTCAACCAACCTGTGTACCGTAATTTCCGGACTATAAGCTGCGACTTTTTTCCAAAATTTTGGACCCTGCGGCTTAGTCAGGTGTGGCTTATATAAGATTTTTTTTCGTGATTTTTGTGATGACTTGATCACTTTTACTCTTAACACTACTATATACAGTAAAAGCTACAAAACAAACTGACAAATAACTTGATTTCAAATCAGACGAGTAAAAACTGGTCAAATATTTAAAAAAAAGATATTAAAAGTGAAGACAATTTGCAATTCTAGTAATGACACGAATTTGATGCACAATTTGTCTTCGCAGGCCACATAAAATGATGTGGCGGGCTGTATCTGGCCCCCGGGCCTTGAGTTTGACACCTGTGCTCTAAACCCTTTCTCTTACTCTGCCATGTCACTCAGAGATTACACAAAGCAGTGGCGCTGTTTGGACCATCTGCATTGTATTAAAACCCAATCAATCAGCATTTAAATTCAATTCTTCTGACATTTTGCTCACCAAAAACAAGTTGTAATGAATGTGAACTTTTAATGCATTTTATTCAGAAGGTTACTTTGAACCTTAAACGGCGGCGCGGCGTACTTATGGATTTTTCCGGCCTCCGGCCTCCAAGGGGCGCTCTAGCAGGAAGCAAGAGCGAGACAGGCGAAGAAGAGACAATGCGCCGAAGAAGACGTGCTAGTTTGTGTTTACATTTCGCGGATCACGCAGAACGCGATCAAGACGGACATTACTGAAAGGAAGCCTTTATACACAAACCGTCATCATGGGGGACAAAAGAAATGCATATGATGCCGCTTTTAAGCCAAAGGCAGTCGATGTTGCTGACATTATCTTGTGTCTACTCTGGAGCGTACTTATGGATTTTTACGGCCTCCGGTCTCCAGGGGGCGCTCTAGCAGGAAGCAAGAGCGAGACAGACGAAAAAGAGATAATGCGCCGAAGAAGACGTGCCTGTTTGTGTTTTGATCATCTCGCGCATCACGCACACACCCGCATTCACACAGAGACAGGAAGCTTTTATACACAAACTGTCATTATGGGGGACAAAAGAAATGCATATGATGCCGCTTTTAAGCTATACGTGTCGCTCGCTAGTTTAATGTAATTTAGCGCTTCGTGCATGAATAAGATTAGCATGAAAAGACCCTCTTCACACTCGAAGAAATGCATAAAACCGACGACGAAAGAGAGACTGAGAAAGTGTGAGGCGAAGGATACCTAACGCTATTCCAATCGGACACTATGGCGGAAGACTTCGATGGTTTCAGTGCACAGGAGGAAGATGAAGACGGCTCTTTTTTTACTTTTACTGGTATGTTTTTTTTTAACCAGGCCTGTTAGTGCTGTGCTATCATGTTGCTGCTGTGTTGCTGCTGTGTTACCGCCGCGTCTCAGTGACTTTGCTGTGTTACTTCCGTGTTGCTGCGGTATTACTGCCGCGTCACAGGCAGTGTTTGGAAAGAAATGTTAAGGTATGTTATTAAAGCTTTAAAAAAACTTTCTGTGTCCAGTCTTTCTTTGCTAATAACTCGCGTGCACACTTCCGCGTTGCTGCGGTACTACTGCTGCGTCACAGGCAATGTTTAGAAAGACATGTTCAAGTATGTTATTAAAACGTTAAAAAGGCTTTCTATGTACTGTCTTTCTTTGTAAAAAAACTCGTGTGCACGTGCGGCTTAAAGTCCGGTGAGGCTTATGTAAGAAAAAGACTGAAATATCCCTGAATTTTAGCTGGTGCGGTTTATAATCCGGTGCGGTTTATAGTCCGGCAATTACGGTAAATCTAATTTCTGCTTCAGTGTCTTAGCATTTTCCTAAATCTGAAGAAATCAAACGAGCACGCAGTGAGTAAATTGGATAACAGGTGATTGGTAATGGCTTTTGCCGTCAGGCGCAGATAGCGCGCTCCCTAAATTGTGGACAAAATCCAACAGCACCCATCAGATAATTTTCAATATAGCCAAAACTAAATTACCCGGCGAGTATGCGTTAATCTCATGCCTTGTGTATACCCGCCCATGTTAACTGGCTCCTCGGAACCAACTTGACATGGTTGCGTTCCAAAGCTTCACGCCAACCTCGCAGCAGGGCATCATGCATTTACGACATGATCAACTTTCGAGACACATAAGGAATGGGTCCAAGTACTAAAACAGCGGTGTTATATTGATCGGCTTTGCGTAATAATAGGAGTGTGGCGAGAAATCGCCAAAATCGTCTAAAAATGTTCAGTACTTGATTGCAGCTTATTTGGAGATAAAACCAGCAGAGGTGCCAGAGGGAGAACGCCAGGAGGAAAACAGCCAAGGTGATCGCCAAGGCCGAAAGATGGGATGGAAAACAACAGCCCCCACACACATCAAATCGCTCATAATCAGCATTTAACCCCACGGAACCAGCTCTCACCGAACCAGCACCCACTCCCATGGAATCAAACTCTACTGCGAACTTGCCCCACCCCAAAGACTCATCACCCATCAAACTCGGCCCACAATGTGCAACTGAATATAAGCTGACCAAAGAACTTTGAACGTTGCCTTTCTGAATGGAGACTTTCTGCTCTTGAGCATGGTCGTACGAAAGGCCCAGCGCTGTATTGTACATTCCTGAAAACAGAGCTTTCTTAACAAGAATTGTGATTGAACTCAACCAACCTGTGTAAGTCTAATTTCTGCTTCAGTGTCTTAGCATTTTCCTAAATCTGAAGAAATCAAACGAGCACGCAGTGAGTAAATTGGATAACGGGTGATTGGCAATGGCTTTTGCCGTGAGACGCAGATAGCGCGCTCCCTAAATTGTGGACAAAATCTGTGTGCCATGTTGGCACAGCGGTAAAGGTGGTGCTCAGTGCGCAGTACTTTATTTCTTTGCGTCACGGGTTCGAATCCCGCTTATGACTTTTCTATTTTATATATTTTTTAGTGTTTGCTATGTGTTGCAGCCAGTCGGAAATGCAAACGAGACATTTCGTTCAGCGTTTTTTATTGAGAATTTGAACAGTTTTGCAGTCAGGCAAGTTCCAAGTTGCTTGTGACGAATCTCCAGTCGCGAAACACAAAATCGCTTTAACATAACAGTCGTAACTCGAGACAGGAAGCAAGATAACATGGGAGCAACTTGACATGTAACAACGGCACAAGCCCATAGGCGGATCCTTTCACGCGAAATGTACACAAAACACCTGTTTCACACCAATATTGAGCAATGCATCGGCACGTCTTATTTTCTAGCGTGTTATGTACAAACTTGTGAGGAACACAGTCAAAGCTACAATAATTAACTGGTATCAATCAACTGCTAATATGACAACTGATGCTTTTGCGCGAGTACCAAATTATTGTCTGCATGTGTGTTAACCTATAGCACGGGGCTAATGGAATGGTTGAAGAACAATGCGAAAATAAACTTACTTTTTGTTTCTACATGCACAGCAAGCACACAACGCTTCACTAACCACACTAGCGTTTTACCGCGAGCATGATTCGCTGCGTGCACACCAAACACAGGGTGAGCGGCATCCAGCCACTTCATCTGCGTTGTCCACCGGCTGCTCGCTCTTGTATGTCTTTTTAACTTTATTACGGCAAATCTCCTCTGATGACCAAAACATGTTTCAACATCGAGCGGCCAACATTGTCATGTAAACATTGGTGCCGTATGGGTCGAGTTCACCAGCTTAAAAAATGAAAGGAAAAAAAAGTAACAACATACTAAGTATATCCCAAGTTCCTCACTCACAGTTCTCCAAGCCTGCTTGTCCCCATTTACTTTTGTATGCTTACATGGACGTGTTGTAGTTCTCGGGATGATCATCTTTTCCTGCATTTTCTTGAAACGCTTCTCAGTCCGCCGGTCTACCCGGGTGTTCAGATCGGCTCAGGGGCTTGTGACTGTTGATGGCCTCATGTTACGGCAACTTCAATTAGACAAAGTACACTAACGCTCATTAAATTATAGTCAGGATGCACTCGTGAATAAAGAAAAATGGTATGTAGAGTCAAACCTCGGTTTTCGACAACAATCCGTTCCAGAAGTTGGTTCGAGAAGTGAATCTGTCGAATTCCGAATCTATTTTTCCCATTACAAATAATAGAAATAAATTTTATTCTTTCCAAGACAAAAAAACCCCCCGCCTTTTGAAAGCATTTTTTCATTTGCGCATTTTTGTCTGATCGCGCAACTGCAGCGCACCGCCAAACGCGCAAACATAACGCGCCGCCGACCACGCAACTGCACCACGCTGGTCGCATTATTGTGAAAGAGCCGTCGCTGAAATTTAGAAAATATCTTTTAAGTCCTGATGTACTTTCCAAAATTTAAGTGGATCTCAGTGCGCAGGGAGCTTAATTTGGTTCGATTGCGCAACCGCAGCACGCTGGGCACTCACTGTTGCATTGCTTTAAGAGCGTCTTTGTGTTTTAGGATGGCTTTACTGCTCCCACTTGCTTTCTTTGGAGGCATGATTAGGGGTTAATACAATCCTCAAAGTAACGAAAATACAATAACGAACGGAGTCAGTCGGCATCCGGGACGCGCGGTCGGGTTTTCTCGGGTCTTTTCGGCTCATCTCGCGAGGTGCGTCCTACAAATTTTGTTCGACAACCGAAGCAAAGAAAATCTCGAATTTTTCATTTGAATTCCGATTTGTTCGAGAACCGGGACGTTCCAAAACCGAGGTTTGACTGGACTATCATATCGACTGCAATATTGCTAGCTCTAATGTAATATTGTGCCTCAATAAATAAGAGTTAGGATGTGTCCTTCCTTTGTTTATTGGCGTTTGCTCATTCAATTTACGCGAGGTTAGCTCAAATGAAGACTCTCTCAAATGTCTTTCATCAAACATTTAAGAATGACTTCTGCTTTTCGTTTTGTGGTCGGCCTCCGTGCCCGGGACCTCTGTGCCTGGGGCCTCCAGCTGGACCATGGGACTGGGGACGTAGTTGAATGGAGAAACTCTGGCCGCCTTGCTTGGAGATACGTGGCGGAAATGCACGGCTCCGCCCACATGCCCGTCTGGTTTTGCGGTAGATGCGGTGCCGTCTGACTCCCCATCTTGAAAGTTATCCCCCCCGGCAACGGCGCTACTCTTCCTGAGTAGCTCTTGTCCGGCAGCATCTTCCAGAATGGCTGCCGTTGACTCTGCACTGGGAGAGGTGCTGGAGTTGATCTTTGTGTTGGAGAACTCTTCTGTCTGAACCGTAGCGTCACTCACACTACGCGAGGCTAGGAGAATCGTCGGCATCTTCTCTGTCAGAGCCAGAGATGGCTCGGCCCCGTCAGGCGATGGCACCAGAGGCAAGGCGTTTGGCGGCAGAGAGCTTTTTAAGAGCTGAGCTATGTCTTCATCCTTGATCCTCCTCCAGGTGACCCCGTCATTCATACAGGTTCTAGGACTTTTCTTCTTTGTATCATGCTCGCTTTTGGCTCGTGCGCTTGAATCTGAGGATGACGAACGGAGTGAAGAGCGACTGGTCACTCGGCTCAGGGTGTTTATACTCGGAGATGAAGCGTGAAATGTTTTAGATGTTTTTTTGTGCTGCTGCTGTTGTTGTCTGTCTCCCCAAACTCTGCCTGGGGCATTTTGTTGAGCTGCCTTGTTGGGGCTTTCAGAGCTGGTTCTCCTGGATGGACGTCTTGTGGACAGGTCCCGTTCCCTGGAGGCGATTGTGGCCTGTAGCTGAAGTCTGTGGACTCGCTGTGCTTGGCCTGTGCTTGTTGCTGTCATCTTTCTCGGGGGCTGAGCAGCCACCTTGAGTTCTTGGCAGCGGGACGAGCAAAGGAAGACTGCCGAAGCCGCCCGGTAGGGGGAAGCATTCTGGGATCGGGACTTGTGGACACGGGGCATGCACTCACATTTCAGTCCGCTCTTTGAGTCCTTGATGAATGTCAGCTGTCTCAAGAATCCGCTGGCATCTGACTCGCCATCACAAGAATGGGCTGGGCTCACCCTATGCAGGTCAGTTGGGCTCGTGGGAAGGACTCGTTTGCCACCGACCTGATTTTGTCTCCCTGTGGCCTGGTGGGTGACCAGAGGTGAAAGAGGTCTGGCTGGCCTCACGGAATTCTTCATAAAAGGTATTCTGACTGGTGACTTCTGGGTTTTGGGTGGTGGTGTTTTTTCCACTTTGTTAACCTCCAGAGAGCGTCCTTTCCTTTCAGGGGGGCTACTTGACAGTGTGCTATTCTTTTTCTGGATAGTCCTGCTTGTGAGTTTCTTCTGAGAATGCTTGGATGGTGTCGAACTTTGTGATGACCCAGAAGAAGAACTGTGCGGTATCCTTGGAGGTGGAGTTGAGCTCCTTTTTGGCAGATAGAGCTCCGTGTCCTGCGGTCGTCCTAATCGGTGAAGGCTCTTTGACCTGTGCTGAGCCAGCTCTGGGTTCTTTGGAGAGGCCACTTTCCTGGGTGGAGGAATTTGCGACGGAGCTGTCTCTTTGATGGGAGTGTAGATGACTGTTCTGCCTCTGAAAACCACCGGCAAGTTAGGCACTGGCTTGCGCTGTGCAAAGTCCAGAGGTTTGTTGGCCTTTTTGTCTTGAGCAAATTTCTTTTCCTTGGGGGTAAAGCTTGACGTGGACATAAAGGAAAAAACAGATTCACTTTCTTCAGAGGAGAACTCTTGGGACTTGGCTGCCTGAAGTCCCGTCACCACAGCATTTGCACCCTCTTGAATGGCTCTCCATTCCACACTGTTCAGGTCCGATGCTTGATCCCATGCTGGGTCATCACTGTCTTCATTTATGTTCCAGACTTCCTTGGGCTTTTGGCCATTCTCCGCTTTCTTCTTCCTGGCGGCCATCTTCCGTCTCTGTTTGGGCATCGCCGAAGTGATGCACTTGTGAAGGAGGTCGTCTTCTGAGTCCACGCTGAGTGAACTTGGAGAGCTTTGGAGAGCGTCAACATGTCTGCAGACGGTCGAGGACTTGGCCTGCTGCATCATATGTAGACTTTTGTTGTGTCTGTTCTTGGAGCAAATCTGCTGGGTTTTGTATCGGTGATCCCCAGACTCGACATCACTCAGGGAGCTCAGTGAGGAGCTGAGTGAGGAAGAGGCTGGGAAGCCGTCCATCAGCTTTTGCTTGAGCATGTGAAAGCCTACGGGCTTTGCTGGCGTCCTGACGATGTTGGTCATCCTTGTTGAGAGAGAAGTCCTTCTTTCTTCCCTGGTATAGCTTCTGCTGGCAACTTTGGCTTTGTCCTGATAAAAGCGCTTGGTCTCATCTAAAGAAGGTGACCTCTGTGCCGCGTGTCTCCTCTGATGAAGGCTATTTTCTGCCTTGTGATTTAGAACGGGTATCGGGAGCTTCCCAGCGGCACCCTGGCATTTCATCTTCTTCCGTTGACCGGGCGAGTCCTGGCGATTCCTCTGGCTGGCCACTCTGTCAGCCACTTCTTTGCTCTGCATCAGAACCTTCTGCGTGGGGATGACATGTTTGCTTGTGCGGTTTGAGCAAACCACAGGCGGTGGCGGTGGCAGCAGGAGTGGCGGTGGCAGCAGCAGCGGCTTCATCTTATTTGCTTTGTGGAAGTGGGAGAAGAGTCTCAAGTCTTGGATCCGCTTTGCCTCCTCATCAAGTATTCTTTCCTTGGCCAGGGGCCGAGACGGGCAGTCCTTTACTGGGTGCCGGAGAGTTTCATCACTCAGTGAAGTTGCACGGGAGAAGTTGACCAGAGTCCCGTCAGCTGAGTCGGTGACGGACGCGTCGTCAAACTTGACGTGGTTGTGCGGGACAACGGTTCTCCTGCCAGGATACAGCTGCGTCTTGCCATTTGGTAGCATCATGTAAACGGGAAAATGCAAACCTTTTTGGGAAGTGAGAAATTGGGGAGCAACGCCGGTCACCAAGGAAGGCTTGACTTTTCTGAATCTGGACGGCATGGCCGAATTGATGCACTCCTTCAGTATCTCGATGTCGTCGTCAGAGTTGCCTTCACTGTATTTCTCACCCTGGTCATTTTGGTCCTGGAGAGCCAGGTTCTTGTCATGTTGCTGGAGGAGCGGCGTCAGTTTCAGCTCTACATCTTTCTCGACATAGTGCTCGTGTAGGGGCAAAGCACTCAGGCTGGATGCACAGGAGAAATTCTCTGTGGGCTTTTCCACTGTGAAGTAGATCATGGTGTCCAAATCAGGAGGAAGGTTGGACCTGTCTTTGGAGTCGCTGACCTCGATAAACTTGCGCAGAGTGTTCTCCCACTGAGCAGTCGAGCTCAGCGTGTGCACTTCCCCTCCGTTGAACTCCACGCAACAAGGAGTCTTGCTTCGGCTGGGAGGCATGGTTTGGCCGGGGCTGTCTGGAAGATCGCTGGGGCTGATGGCTCCGTCGTTCATCTCGCTGCAGGGATCGCTTTGGATGGAGCTGGCAATGGACGGAGACTCAAAACTGCCCAAAGAACTGACAGAACTGCAGCGACTCATGACCAGAGGAGTCTCGTGGATGTAGTTCTCTGAAGAACTGGATGGGGATGTGTCTTCGAGCACGGCTGGCGAGGATCCCTGAAGAAATACATTTTTTCTTTTGTCCGGACACACAATTGGGATGGGATGGCTCTCTTGACTGGGGAAGTCGGTTAGGAGCAACTGGCTGTCACTCAGATCCTCTAAGGTCTCGTCCTCCTCAGCCCGCTGGACATCGTCTCCCGCTTGAATCATTTCAAGTGAGGAGTCACTCTCCAGCTCGTTGTCACTTGGTCCATCCAGTGCTCCGTCTCCAGAAGAAAGTGAGGACAAGGAGCTGCACCGGGAAAAGCAGATAGGCGTGTTCTCCACAGAGTATTTCTGCACCGTCTCCATTGTGCCAACGGTTGGACTCCTGCCCGACGTCACTGGTGAAAACTTGCTGATGCTGCCTGCAATCACTGCGGTGGGCACCCAGGCTTGCCTCCTCGTCTCTTCAGAAGCCTGATCGCCCATTGACGTCTTTGCCACACCATATTTAGCGAAGCTCTGAATGAGCGGGACCTGCAGATATGAAGGAGAAACATTGACGGAGGCCATGCTGATGTCAGAAGAGACTTTAGTGGACACACTGACTGGCGTCTGCGCCGGCCGGTCCTGCTTCTTTTCTGCATCTGAGTCGAAGAGTTCCAAAGCCATCTTGTCTTTGCCGTCCACATAATCTCTTTCCGGAAGATCTTGCTGACTCAGGAGAGCATGTTGCACGTTGTGGTGAGCCACCTCCAGATCCAGCCGGTCGGGTCGTTTCTGGGGGATGCGAGGTTTTAGGGTGGGCCCAACTCTGTCTTTGCCACCACAGAAGCCGTCGCTGGTGCTGCCACTGTTCAAGCTGTCAGTAGACACACTGGTGCGAGCGCTTTTCAGGCGCAATAAGGCATGCGCCCTGCTGAGGCGTTGGCGATGGACCGAGTTGGTGGTGTCTGAGAGACGGCAGGGGGAACACGACTTTGCACGACTCTCGTTGAGTTCCTTTGATCCGTAAGGCCAATCGGCCAGGTGGTCTTCAGAGCTGAGGCTAAAACTGTCCTCGGAGGACGTATGCATGCTCATGTCCTCCACCAATCTGTCAATCTTAGCAACGGTGTTAGTGATCTTCTTTGCCAGTTTCTCAGCAGCAGTGGACATGACTTCATCAGACAGCGGTTGGCTCCGTTCCAGGTCCTGCTCGGGCTCACTGTCCCGCTTGGGATTTTGCCGTGAGTCGGAGTTGCTGAGGTATGTGGACAGCATGGATAAAGTTGCAGTGTCCAGACCGCAGGAAACGGGGGCCTCCTCGTCCTCAAAGCAGCCGGAATCTGAGGCGTAATCCTTGGCCAGGCTTTCAATGTGGCGCAGCTGCTTGGTGAAGCTCAAGTGCTTGGGGCTCCTTTTGGCCAGCGAGTCAAAAGTCTCAGCCAAGTGTTTGGCATCCAGCTCGGCCTCCAGCGCCCTCTGCTTTCTCATGTAGAGCGAAGGCACGCACGAGCCCGGCGACAGCACCGAAGCGTCCCTGTACTTTGGGGGTCGATTGCTCAGCAAGTTCCTCAAAGCCGCGGCGCTGCCCATGGCAATGGTCTTGTGCTTGGAGTGAATGAGATTGCGCAGCATACTCACTGCGCCCAAATCCCACAGCAGCTCCTGGTCCTTTGGGCTTCGAGCCGAGAGGTTCCACAGCGTGCCGCAAGCGTTGCTGACAATGGTTAAACTGTGTGAGCGCAGGTGCTGCAGCAGAGTCTGGAGGCAGTTGTGATCTCGCAAGACTTGCCTGAACACAGAAAAGCATCCAATCAAATGGTGAGCCAGCGAGCAAGAGGGCGGGCGGGCAATGGCGGCCAATCTGCGGTATGAATGCTGCTGGAAAACTGAATTTCCCCCTGGCCATCAATAAAGTATCCCTCCCTCCCTCTATCCATCCATCCATCCACCCATCCATCCCACCCACAACACGAGCGGACATTCACACCTGTAGTTTTCTCGCGAGGCCACCAGACTGGAAACATTTCTCAGGATTCCGCCTCCACTCTCGATGATGGCGAGTGAGTTGGTCTGGCAATGGTACGTCAGCGTGCTAACCAGAAAGCCTAGAGCGCCATCCACTGCACACACCGCCTCCTTGTTGTCCAAGCTGTGAGCCGACAGATTCCACAGTGCACTCAGCAGACTCTTCAACGTGGACTCCTAGAAAAGAAAGCCAAATTTAAGCAGCTCTGGTGCGACGCAGCCGCATCTCATGGGCCTCACCTTTGTGGCCTGCAGGGCACACGTCATCAGGGCGGACACACAGCCGATGTCTCGCAAGACTCGCTTGCTGCTGATGTCAGCCCGCCAAGATAAGTTCCTCAAAATGCTGGAGACCACTTGGTGGAGCTCCTCGCTATCTGAGCCCAACTGGGCCACGAGAGCCTGCAGGCAGCTCTTCCGGGAGCACAGCGTGGCCTGCGGAGGGACACTGTTGACTGAACCGGGCAGAGACAACAAGTGCACACTGCGCTGCTCCTTCACCGATCGCTTCATGCTCGCAAGCGTCATCGGCTGGTGTTAGCTTGGGACGCATGTGGGCCCCCACCTTGTTGACCACATCTCCAAAGGTGAGGTTGGTCAGGGCCATCCCGGCGTAGCGCCGCAGTGCCGTGTTGATGAGGTCGTGCATGCCGCTATGCGTGCCGTGCATTTGCTGGTCCAAGTCGATCAGCTCTGCCACCACCTGCAGAGCACCTGGAGGGCAGCGCAAGGCACTCTCTCAGAACTCGATTGGGAACTGTCTGCTTGGTTTGCGGATTTCACCTACCTAATTCGTTCATTGCACGGCGAAACTCTTCTTCAAAAGACAGCTTCATGATGGCGCACGTGGCCTGACAGATCTGAGGGTCTACAGGTTCGGGAATATCTGACGGAGTAGATCAAGAAAAAAAAATCAGCCAAGGCACAATGGCCTCCCATCCTAATTTCAAGAGAATCCAACCAGCGAAGCTTTTGACATCCCTCGGGCTTATCATTGTGTGGGTAAAAAGTACTCACTGGTGATCTGGGTCTCGCTGTGGTTCTCTATCCAGTCCCAGCCGCTGTCACAGTAGGTACGGAGCTGCTCCAGCATGTGCAGTACTCTCATCTCCCGGCGGGCTTGGCCCTCGTCCTGCTGGGAGTAGATGATGTTGTGCAGGGCGGCGCCGGCTCGGGACTTAGCCTCGCGGCTGCAGCGCGCCTCTCCCGGCCCGCCGGCGTCTTGGTGGAGCATCTGGACCAGCAGGGGAACACAGCCTGACTTCCTCATGGCAATGCAGCTGTCCTGGGAGCTGGAGAGAGCCAGCAGGGTCCGGGACATCTCGTCCTTGTCTTTGTTGCCCAGCATGGACAGCAGCCAGAAGATCATCTCCGCCTAGAGGAGGCAGTCGCCGTTGACGAGTCGGTCCAGTCACGCCGGCTGATTAGCTACCTTGCTGCCTCCGTCTGTCATGCCGTCTGCGCAGGCTGTCGTGTTGCTCTCTGCTTCTCCCACAGGAGGCCTCTCTGCACCCAGCAGCTGCACACACACACACACACGCCCAATAGAAGACAATGACATTTTTATTGTAGTGCAGAAGCAGACCTTTTGGATCGGAATCATGTTTTTTTTTATCTCTGTGCAGTCAAGTGACAATGGCAAACAGGAAGTGAGTGAGACTTAGGGTGTATTCAGACCAAAAAAGTCCTTTAGTCCGCTTGTTTGGTCTGGACCAAAAGAGGACTTAATTTCGTTCGTTTGGTGCGGTTCCTATTCAGACTGTACATTTTGCAAGTGAAATATACACATCCACGCTTGTGACGATCTGTGCTCCCATTGGACAGCAATGACCAGGACGGCACACAGAGCACAGACCCGCAAATGGAGGAAAACATGCGAGTCCTACGCGCTGCGTTCCTGTTTTGCATATTTGTGCTGTTGGTGCGGATCTTTGCTGTTTGTATTCACACCTGAAGCGAACCGCACCAGAGCTCGTTTGTAAGTGAATCGAGACCACTTGAAAAAGTGGGTGTTGGTCCGTTTCTTTAATCCGCACCAGGATTCGTTTGCGTGTATTCACACCTGCATAAAAAAGGTCCGGACCAGCCTTCCAATCGAACCCTGGTCCGTTTAAAGCGGACAAAAAAGTCAGGTCTGAATACACCTTGACAAAGACAAGCGTAGCGGACGAGGCTAGCGGCTGAAGACCGAAAGAAAAGCTCGATTGTGTTTCAAAAAGAGACAGCAAGCAGCATTTTGATACATAAAGGCGCAAGCAGAGGTCTTATCATAAAGACACACCAACTTGCCCAAAGGAGCGGGCAACTGCGCCGACTTCCGGCTGGCGCCGACTTATAGAGTAGTTCCAAAAGACAGCTCTATTGACAGCGTCGCAATCCCGGAAGGCATCAAAGTCTTACTATTACGTGCCCGCATTGTCCGGCGGCAAAGTCAGAGTCAAGACAAAGAGTTTGGCCTTTTACATGGCAAAAACAAAGACTTTGTCGCCCAAGTCTTTTAGTTGGGCACAATGGAGACATTTCGTACCTGCAGTTGGCTCTCTTGACTCCCTTGGGTCTCCCGCAGTTCTTTCTCCAGCTGCTCCAGACGGGCGACACGCATCTGCAACGTACACACAGGCATGAGCGGGCTGCACCGGTCTGCCGTTTGTACTTGGCTACCTGTGCACGATGAATCGTCTGCTCGCCGCTGCCGAAGCGCTCCTCCATGATGCGGCGCACCTGCTGAACTTCAAACTCCAGCTGCTGGCGGATCAAGTCCATCTGCAGGGAAAACTGCGGCAAGCAGAGGAAACATACAAGTGTCAGTCGCCGGCTGGGCCGGGCCGCTCTTTCCCTCATCGATCACGTCTGCGTGCCTTTACCGTGTCAATGCGAGGCAGGTGTGTGAGTTTCTGGGATAGCGCCTCCAGCTGGCTGGAGTACCAACAGCGCTCTCGCTCCTCACGGTCAATTTCTCCCAAAAGTTGGTTCCTGCGGTGGGACGAGAGCGCCGTTAGGGGTTTGCATCACTAGCTTCCGAGGGCCTCCACCACCAAACGCAGTGTCAAATTGATCTGTCAGGTGGTCAGGAATGAAAAGTCGCTAGTCGTCGATTGTTTTCTTGTAGCTAGCTTGGCAATGGAGGTGTCACAAAGGTGGCCAACACCAGCAAAACGCCCAATCAGTGGAAGCGCTGCGCATCAGCAAGGATGCGCTTTCAAAAGAAAAAAATTCTACAAAAAAAACACAAAATCAATCAACTGGATAAGAGGCAAGCGCAGGGCGCTCACCGCCCGCCCGCTCGTCGCCTGCTTGCCGCCCGCCTGCCCACCTCTCCTTGTAGAGTTCGTCCATGTGATGGTCGCTGAGGCGCCCGTCCGCCCCGCTGAAGACGGCCGTTTTGGGCGGGGCTCCGTCCAGGAAGTGATGCGGCGACATGATGGCGGTAACGTCGTCGCGAGTTGGCTGTTGAGCCGAAGAAGAGGGGGAGGCCTGGCATGAGGGCAGAGCCAGGGGGTCTTCTCTCTCCGCTGGACCTCCTTGATTGTCCGCCAACAGATGCGACCGATGACCTTGATGATCTTGATGCTTCAGCTCGTAGTATTTGGTCAGGTCCACGTGCAGCTCTGAAACACGTTAGCATTATCAGTTAGCATTACGGTGTTAACTCACAGTACCACAGATGAGGCACTTTTTATAGGCAAGTTGACATTTACAGTTACATGCCTCTAATGTGCTAGTGCACTGTGCCAGGAAATGCCGGGCGGCGCTGAGTCCATAACGACAACAAAAGGCAGAGAAGGTCCCCAACTAAGTTGCAGCGTCGCTTGTTGTCAAGCGGCAACTGTCGTTGAGTGCTCTGCACTCGATTATGATGAGCCTCACATCCGGGCTCCTTTGCAGTAGCCCATCGAGTGCGTATCTGGCTGATATTTCGAACTGTGTGAAAGTCCTTGAGGAAGAATATTAGCGCTTTTTACTACTTCGTACTTCGGAAGGGGGCTCACAAGAACCAGACTTGGAGATCCCCAATGTACGGCAGAAACACTCAGTGCGCTAAAGTCCGTCTGTCATTTTCTCGCTCATTGGGCGACCTCCTCATGCGGAACTCGGTCCTGTTACCGTCATCACTATGGTGAGCGTTTTTAGAGGGTCAGACCTTTGAGTTGGTGGAGCACGTCGCCGCGTCCCGACGACGCCAAAGTCCCCGCCTCCTGCTCCAGCTTACACTGCAGCTGCTTCAGCACTTCCTGTGCGGGGTCCACGACAACGACAAATGATTGGCAGGTCACGGCAAACGGAACCGTCGAAGTGTCGCAGTCAAGACTAGGACCTTCATGCCAAAGGTCTCGCTCTCCAGCTTGCAAAGGTGGTTAGAGTTGTCCTCTAGCTCCCTCCTCAGGTGGGAGTTTTCCTTGCGTAGCGCTGCCACCTGGTGGGCCAGCTGGTCATAGGACGCCACCGCCGCATTGGCCATGGTTACGCAAGGGCAGAAGGGCACGCCCCTGCAGGAGAGGAAGCCATGGAATCATTGATAGAATAATTGCAAATATTCTAATTCCAAGTCCAACTGAAGTCAGCTCATTTGATTGACTTTAGTTTCGTGTTGTTTCCGCAGCACATCCGGAAGCAGACCCTCAGAGTAAAACTGGATTAAAAGTCAATTGATGACTAAAAGTGATTTTGTGAAACATGACATGAGGGCGTGAAATAGTGTGATATAGACGAATTATATATTTTAAAATGTTAGCTATAGAAATAGTCTCTTTTTTAAATCCAAAAATAAACTGTAGATGGACACATCAATAATTGTAGAACGGGGGGGTCTCTGATGTGGAGACCTGAAACAGGAAGTGGTTTCAGGTCATCTTTACCATTCTCTTGCATCAAAAAGTAAACAAAGAGCATCCGCGAATGACTCTACCATTGCTCCTCCTACAATTGTCTGGTTACTTTGGTAGTCACAGCTGTCATGTTCATCTTAGCACGGAAAAGCGTGGTGGCATGATGTGAGCCACTATGCTAACTCCATGCTAGATAGCTCTGCAAGGACAGAAAACTGTCATTAACGTCATCAGCAATGTTGCTGAGCAAAGGTGCTGATGCAACACTTCCCAAGACTGTCAAGTTACCACGGCAGCCCCATCCTACAGGGGAGGAGCGGAAAGAATGCACACGCACAGCACATTAGCCTTGCCTAGCTTGGCATTGATTAGCACTTTGTGACGTCGTGCTGCTTCCTTCGTAGTTAGCACTTAGCCTGGGAGTCGCTGATGGTGTAGGCTGTACACTTGCCTGTCTTGTGTGCCAACACCGTGAGTTCAATTCCCTTATGACGGTGTGAATGTTGCTCTCTAATATCACTATACTTGAGCTACTGTGCAGAGATACGGGGAAATAACTACAAAAGCTCAGTAGGACAAATCACGCGTTTACAAAAGAAGGACATTAGAATTATAAACACTAACACACTATTTCTTAAATCACAAATTCTTAAATTCAAAGATTTGGTAGATTATCTAACTGCTCAAATCATGCTCAAAGTGAAGCATAACTGTTTGCCTAAAAATATTCTAAAGCATTTTCACCTACAAAACAGTGATTACAAACTAAGGGATAATGACAACAAATTTACTCTACCCAAACACAGATTAACTAGGAAAAGCTTTTGTATCTCCATTGCAGGTGTTAAACTCTGGAATAATAACCTAAAACATGGTGATGTTTAAAAGTAAATTTAAAGAATTGACACTCATGAGCTACGAACACATTGAAATTACATAATTTAATGGCATTTTTTACTTCATTTTTGTATTATTTTTTCTCCTTCTTCCTTTCTATTCATGTGAAAGTCACGGACAACAATAGGTAAAGTAACAACTCTGTTACAGGTAACTACAAATTGTATCTTTCATTTTGTCTTAAATTGGATAGGACGTGGCATTAAATCAATCTTACTTCCCAGTCCTTTTCAGACAAGTAAACTCTGGCCATTTTGTGCAGTAGATTGTATTATGTTCGTACCTAGTGTTTATAGTCATAATTTAAATTACTTTCACCTTCTTTTTGATTTTTATTTTATTTGTCTTCATTTGCTTGATGATGTATAGTTTACATGTTTGAAACAAATAAATTCATTCAATCATTCATTCAATGTGTGTGTGCGTATGTGTGCGCGCACGTGCGCGTGTGACCAAAAAAAAAATTAGCACTTAGCCTAGCTTAGCACAGGTTAGCAGCTAAAGATGTTTCTCCTTCCAGGCAAAAGAAACCATGTGACCAACTCATGCTGCCACCATGCTAATGAGCAGTTGCTGTGCAAATATACTAATGTGCATAACAAAGAATAAAGAGCAGAAAATAAAAAAGTGCGTACTACCATACATAAACCACGCCTTCCGTTGCTCGCTCTTTGCTCCGCATTTTATGTAATTATTTGAGAGGACGATAAACAACTAATAACAGGCTGCATTGCAATTCATCCTCGAAAGCATTTCATTTCATGATCGAACGAAAAACGACCTCCCCCCGTCGGCCCACTCCTCCTCCTCTTTATGCCCCTGAGGAAAAATTAAAATCGAGATCATGTTCGAGGCGAAACTACAATATGCACGTTTATGTTGAATCCGGTAACAATACCCAGCTGCCGTAAGAAATGTTGCTCTCGTCGTGCGTGCTTATCCTTCCTTTGTCCAGCCTCCATTTTCATCAAGGCACCTGCCTCCATCCCTCCATCTCTCGTCATTGCGCTTCTTTCTTGCACCCCGCGCCCCGCTAAATATGCAGACGTGCAAATTAAATCCAACGGAGAGAAGAAAGGAGAGGCTGGAAAGAGCTTCTGACCTTGAGAAGTTGTCCTTGTGCGCGTCTGTCAAAAGGCAAAAAGGCCACGCGACGAGCAGCAAAGAATTGAAGGACGACGACTATGCGCGGAGGTGCCACGGAGGGGCAAGGGGATGTGATGATGATGATGATGATGATAATGGGGGTGGGTAGGAGCGAAGGGCGTCCGGGCTAGAACAGATGCAAACGGAAAGATTTCGTCCATCAGTGACGACTGACGCACAAACGTTGTTTTTCTTTTTTTCTTTTTTTTTTTTTTTTTCCAGCTTGGTTTTGCCGGAACGCACCGACGATGCCCGAACGAAGTTCGCGCAACCCGTCACAACGTGTTGGATTTCCAAACGGTTAATCTTTTCAAAATAGGACGTTTTACGATGACTTGCTTACAAATGTCTATTATTTTTTGTTCTTCCTTGGTTTTTATGCATCCTATTTCGTTTCAATGAGCTGATGGCGTGATTTTATTTTGAAGGGGGAGCATTCCATCTGAGCTTCGTTTTTTAGGCTGTGGTTGCACCTCATTTTAATTTAATTACTTTAAATGGACTTAGACTATTAAACAAAGTCAATATTAATTTAAACTAAAATATTAATTCAGTGGCTACTTAAAATAATTTAATAATTACAATGTAATGATTTCCTTTCAGTTAATTTTACACTTTGTGGATTAACATTTGACACAAACATATTATTTGAAGTCATATATTGAAGTCATTTAAAATGTGACGCTGTAGCCTACACTAACACTCATTAAAATTCTATTTTAAAACAAGCATTGAGTTCTGTTCAGCCAACAGGAAAAGTTAATGCTCTGCATCACTGATATTATAAAGAAAACACCGTTTGCAAAAAAACGTAGTGCTCTGCATAAAGTGCTCTGATGTAAGTGCTCGTCCACAGTGTTGTGAGGTTGGAGATATATGGCCAGGGAAGGTATTTCTTTTTTAAAGTCACACGCATACACGTACATGTACATCATCATATGCCTACACACAAGACTGGCGAGTGTACTAGCCATCCCATGATCGGAGAAGGTTATTGAGATAAATTATACTGTTCAAAGAAGGGCTGTGGACTCGGACTCGGGGACTCGGACTCGGTCGGACTCGGTCATTTTTGCCGGACTCGGACTCGGTGCTGATTTTGACCGAGTCCACTGAGTCCGACAATAAAAAAAATACGTTCAATTTTATTTTCATCATGCTGCTGAGAATGCGCGTAGGAATACTGTCCACAGCCCTGCTCAATGCGGCCACGTTGAGTTGCACTTAGGCTAATGTTTACATTATGTACCAATGTCAAGCACGATTATGTCACCCAGCTTATATCATTGATGTGTTTCGATAGTTGTGGGGTCGTCACTAATTATTTGTGTTTAGATAAATGTCTGAGCTATAATGGTGTAATTAATGATTAAAAAATATTATCTTACATGTCCTGTGTTTCAGAATGGTTATTTAATTGGGCGAGAGTGTGTGTTTCAAGCGTTTTGCCTCATGCCAATGGCACTCAGGGCTAAGGGTGGGCTTCAATGACTATTTTTGTCAAGCCACACATTTACTACCATGTCAAATAATATATTAGAGTGTAGGTTATGTTCCAATGTATGTATCCACTTCTATCTGTTAAATTGTTGAAGGAAAGAGGGTGGGCTTCAATGACTATTTTTGTCAAGCCACACATTTACTACCATGTCAAATAATATATTAGAGTGTAGGTTATGTTCCAATGTATGTATCCACTTCTATCTGTTAAATTGTTGAAGGAAAGAGGTCAAAATACAAAAAGTCCTGCCTCGCTACAAAAACAGATATGCTCAAACCTCATTGAATAAAGTACATAAGCAGACAAGTATATTCACATATTAAATAAATAAATAAAAGAAACATTTGAAGCATATAATTATACCTACACACCAAATCAATAAAGAAGACATAACTAGACATTTTTGATAAGTGGTGATGAGAAAGGTTTTTGTAACTTTATGATCTGATATATATATTTCTGAGGACTTTGAAATAACAAATGACTTTTGATATATTGCCTAAATAGCTTAATGACCCTTAAGGAACTGTGGAATGCATGCCTGATGTTTTTTCTCTGAATCATGGACACGGCCAGAGTCGTCTTGACCGTTCAGTACTTGATTGTATCTTATGTTTTGACTAATGCTAGACGCCAGTTTTTGATTACTACTGAACGCTCTGCACAGAGGGAGATAGTTTGCCTAACAAAGAAAAGATACGGTTGGAAGCATGATTAAACTAAGAATAAGCAAAGATATGATGTATCAAAAGAACAGCAATAGATTAATGATGTCACAGCCAAAAGCTAACATAATTTTGTACAAATTGACAAAATTAAAAGAATAAGAATGAGGTACGACAGTGTATGTCCAAGATTGGAGAAGAATGTTCACAGGAAGGTCACGTTGAGATAAAACCAGCAGGTGCCAGAAGGAGCCACCCGAGAACTCGGCCAAAGATGATCGCCAAGGCCGAAAGACGGGAGGGAAGACAACAGCCCCCACCCGAGAACTCGGCCAAAGATGATCGCCAAGGCCGAGAGACGGGATGGAAGACAACAGCCCCCTCCACACACACACACACGCACGCACGCACGCACGCACGCACGCACGCACGCACGCACGCACGCACGCACGCACGCACGCACGCACGCACGCACGCACGCACGCACGCACGCACGCACGCACGCACGCACGCACGCACGCACGCACGCACGCACGCACACACACACACACACACACACACACACACACACACACACACACACACACACACACACAGCACCACTCCCATGGAAGCAGACTCTCCTTCGAACTTGCCCCACCCCGAAGACTCATCGCCCATCAATCCCGGCCCACAATGTGCTACTGAATATAAAACTGATCTAACAACCTTGGACTTTGCCTTTTCTGAATGGAGACTTTCCGCTCTTGCAGGGCCCAGCGCTGTATTGTACTTTCCTGAAAACAGAGCTTTTTGAACAAGAATTGTGATTGAACTCAACCAATCTGTCTAAGTCTAATTTCTGCTTCAGTGTCTTTGCATTTTCCTAAATCTGAAGAAATCAAACGAGCATGCAGTGAGTAAATTGGATAACAGGTGATTGGCAAAGGCTTTTGCCGTGAGGCGCAGATAACGCGCTCCCTAAATTGTGGACAAAATCCAACATCGTCAACCGTACATTTATGACTACGCCATGAGTGATCTACGTTATGAACTAGCACAACTCCGGTAGGGCAGGGAAAATGTTATTGATCCGACGTCCGATTGGAACGTCGCCTCACTTTTACGTCCGCGCTCTCAGCAAGGGATCCTATATAAGCTGAACCAGCCAGTGTGAAAGCAGTTGCGTTCGTTCTGGTAGATTTTGATCTAAATTAGCCTTGAATAAAGACTAATCAGTCACATGAATTAACAGAAAAAATGGACAGCCGGACTCGGACTCGGTGGTCAAGAGACCGGACTCGGACTCGAACTCGGTGCAAAAATCCGACCGAGTCCACAGCCCTGGTTTAAAGAAAAGCAGTAGCATTCCAAAAGATACTCTTCTAGAAATGATAAAACATCTAATTTGGGTCGGAAGATTCTTTCGTGACGTAAAGCGTTTTGAATTATTACGGCTTCGATGTCGATCAGATTTTGAATGAACGGCCAATACATGATTAACCGCTTTCTTTGTGTAGGAAGAGACAGGAAGAAACTCTGGGTGTTGGGGAGCCTGAGGACTGTATAGGGGCTTGGCTCGGATGTTTGTTTTCGCCCCTGGGTGTCGGTCAGAACACAGGAGGGAAGACGTGGTTCGGTTTTGATTGCTTTGCTGAATCATAGGGTGTGATTATGGTATGAAGCGTGTGAAAGGTGTGTGGGATGTGTGTTATGTGTGTGTGTGTGTGTGGGGGGGGGAGTGTGCATTTTTTTTTGGGCAAATACGCACACGATTACAGCAACACGCTCAGTCGATACCAGCCATTTTAACTTCCGTTTGTAACTTACCGCTGCGTGCAATCTGCAACAAGCTCAGTGGCCGAGTACCAGCTCAGTGGCCTAGTGGTAGGGTGTCCGCCCTGAGACTGCAAGGTTGTGGGTTCAAACCCTGGCCAGGTCATACCAAAGACTACAAAAATGGTACCTGTTGCCTCCCTGCTTGGCACTCAGCATTAAGGGTTGGAATAGGTAGTTAGATCAGTGGTTCAAAAACCTTTTTCAGTGATTTACCCCCTTCGAAATATTTTTTCAGCGATGTACACTCTGACCAGCACAACACATTTCTGGTCGAAAAGAAAGAGGTACAGGATTGTGCCATCAGTGTTTGAATTATTAAAGTTAAACAACTTGTAGCAATGTACCTGACAGACACATTAATGTTTCAAACAATGCATATAGAATCAAAAAAGATAAATAGTAAACAGTGACCACCAAGAAGGCATAAACCCTTTAAAAACTCAAATACTGTATGCAGAACACTGCTAATTTTTATTAATCTTTCTTGTAATAATTTCTTGTAAGGAAATAAAAATATACACAACTAAAAATGTGTTCACAAAAATAAATTAACTTAATTATAAATAAATAATATCTTGTTTACAAAATAAATTGATAACTTAATAATAAATAAAGATTTGCTCATAAAAAATAATCAACTTTACCTCTTTTGGGATACAAAAAAATGAAACTTTTTTTTCTCATAAAATTGAATTGTTGCATTGAACATTTGATTTTGATTTGACAAGCATTGAACAAGCATTGAACAGTCTTGAAGCTTGAATGAGTCTTTTGCACTCATACTACATTTTAGTGAGAAACATGGGCTTGTACCTCACTGAGGATCTTTGTCATCCTTGGCGGCAGGGAGGCAACTGCTGTGATCAAGTTCTTCTCCAGGCTGAGTCTGTTTCTTTGCTTTGTTTTGATCACAGTCATTGCAGAGATGGAGGTCTCACATAAATATGTGGAGGCAAAGGGCAGCAACTGCTCCAAAGCTTTCTGTCGCAGCTCAGGGTGCTCCTGCCTCACACACACCCAAAACTGTGTGAGAGTGGATGCGCCAAACTTCATCTGGTCAGATGCCACTTCCATCAGTTTTTCCTGGTGAGTGACAGGAAGCTTGCTTCTCTTTGCTTCAGACAAGAGAAATGGGTTTCTCACCCAATTCAGCTGTGCAGATTCCTCCTCCATGCCAGCAAAGTAGCAATGAAAGCCCTTTATCAAATTAGCCAAATGTCCCACTATGACTAACTTCACTGGAGCTGTCTCCACATCTTCATTGGAGAGAAAAGCATCCAACTGAGGAAAGCAGGTGAAATTCTCCCTCACATGCCCTTTTCCACAGCTCTGCTTTCTTCAGAAAACTACCCACCTTGTCATACAGGTTCAGGATGCTGGTGTCTTTGCCCTACAGAGACACATTCAGTTCGTTCAGTTTGCTGAATATATCTGCCAGATAGCAAAGCTTTGCAAGCCAGTCCGTGTTCTCGAACAAGGTGGCATGAGGAGATCCGTGCTCTGTCAGAAAGGTGTGCACTCGTAACTCCAACAACCTGTTGAGTATCTTCCCTCGAGAGAGCCAGCGCACTTCTGTATGCAGGAGGAGTTGCATGTGTTCAGCTCCCATGTTTTCACAGAGGTGGCGGAACAAACGCCCTGTGAATCACACAGAGTCCACTTAATGTCGGGATTTTCCTTTTTAATCCGCGCAATGAGCCCTTTCGCACTGCCCGCCATTGATGCTGCCGCACCTGTACACACGCTGCTGCAGGATTTCCAGCTGATACCATTTTCAGAGAAAAATGCGTTAACGACATTAAAAATGTCCTCTCCGGATGTTCTCCCCTCCAGACTTTTGCAGAAAAGTATGTGTTCACAAATGTCGTCAGTCTCAATGTATCTCACAAAAGCAACAATCTGTGCATTCCCACTGACATCTGTGGATTCATCCAGCTGGAGTGAAAAGGAGTCTCCAAGTTTTCCCACAACTTGTTTGAGAATGTCTGCACCCATTTTGTCTATTCTGCGGCAAACGGTGTCATTAGACAAAGGCACAGTTTTTAATGTACCTGCAGATTTTTTTTGTCTACCATAGTTTCGGCCAATACAACAGTGGAGGGGAGCAGCAGCTCTTCATCTATGGTGAACGTTTTTTTGGCTTTAGCTACGAGCAAAGAAACCGCATAAGAAGCCTTCAGGGCTTTGGCTGATGTAGTGGAGGCTTTTTGCATTGTGTCTTGGGATGACTTGAAGTCAGAAAGTTTCTTCCTGAAGAACTCCGGTGGCTTACCAACATGGCATCCGTGTTTTGTGGTGAGATGCCGCTGGAGATGTGCCGGCTAATTTCTCCCCGCAAAAAAAGCACAGCGCTTTGGGTGGGTTACAACTTGTGGACGTAAATCCCATCAAACAATGTACTGTCGGTACTTTGTCGGCTCTGGTTTTGTCTTCTTTTTTACTTGTTTCTCCGTGTTTTCAACAGCAGCATCGCTGCTACGCTTTAGCCACATCTCCTTGTTACAGTGCGTCGTGAAGGCAACTGCAGATGACTGCTATTGGTTTGTGGAGAGTCCGTTTTTTAAGGATTAAAATTGAATATAAAACATACATTCTCTGGCGCTCGGCGGCAACTGCTGTTAAAACTTGTGACTCCTATGCTTGTTGTGCTGGTATTGTGCTCATTTACGACCTGTGTTATCTCATGTTTGAAGTCAGCTGTATCAAAATCTGTGTCTTCTACCATAGCTGAAGCGCAAATACGACTTCTCAGACATGACGGATGTGATAATTATAATGTGTTGCAAAATGTAGATTGCGTAGATGCTGTTAGCCGAACATATTTTACAGAAACTTGATGATTTGACCATCGAAAATGCCTCGCAAGTGATGGATACAATGATGTACTGTTTCTGTGTTTTTTATTGATCTTTTTTATTATTATTTTTACTATTCTTCGTTCTTCATTATATTTTCTTGCTTGAATTTGTTGATGGGGTGACAATCATATGATAAACAGGAGGGATATGTTAGGGTTGATAGATTAGTTTGATCCTATGATTATGTTGTAATGTAACCTGTAATAATTAACCTAGCTTGTCCTGTCTTAAAGTAGTAGAATAAAGTGCTAAGATCCTTTGAACTGATTGACCAGCTGCAGAGGATGCAATCAAAGTTGTTCTGTTAACTCAACATCGTAAAACACCCCCTGCTATGATTTGATCAGAGGCCAAGGGTTTCACCCCCATCCTGTCCACTCACACCCCCACCCTGTTTCTCTCAATAAAAATGCTCTTGCAAGAGGCCTGAGTCAGACCTCATTCAATCTACAGATACACCGATCCGATATCTGGATCGGATATCGGCCCCGATATCAACAAAATAGATGGATCGGGTATCGGAAAATGCAGCCGATCTGTGAGCCGATCCTTTCCTTAATCTATTGGGACGCGGGCTACGTCATACGGCAGCAGCACGTGTGCCGCATGCCATGAGAGTTTTCTAAACAAACGCAAACATGGAGCAAACGAAAGAGTCAGCTGTGTGGAGGTACTTTAAACTGAACACACCAACTAGCTCGACGGCAGTTTGTAATGTCTGCAAAGCTAATGTTGCCAGGGGTGGTGGTAGTACTGCCAGTTATAGTACTACCAATTTAATTAAGCATCTCCAGAAACACCACGCAACGGCACCAGTAGTTCCAGCAGTTGAGCAGATCTAAGGGAGCGGGAGGTGGACCTACACGGCAGTTAACATTAGCAGATGCACTGCAAAGACGGGAGAAATTCCCAGGCAATAGCGTAAAAGCTATGAGAATTACTGAGAAAGTGCTGGAATTCATGGTTTTGGATGGACAACCGATGAGTGTTGTTGAAAACGAGGGCTTCCGACGTTTACTTGAGCACCTGGAGCCACGGTACAATTTGCCATCGCGCAAGTATTTTTCTGAGACCGCACTGTCAGAAATGTATGAGAAAGTGTGCGAACACGTTTACATTGCTTGATTATTATATTTGACCAAGTCACTTGTTTATTCTCTTGTCCCGATGCTATATTTTATTTTTCCACATGTAGAGGTATGTAGCTTGTTAAGTCAACCATAATATCGGTATTGGGTATCGACCGATACGCAAAGCCACGGCATCGGTATCGAAACTGAAAAAGCCGGATCGGTACATCTCTAATTCAATCATTGCTGTATGCACAGCGAAGAATGACTCTCCACTTGCAAGTGTTTAAAAGGGCATACTGTCTCCCGTGTGGTTCTTGCAAAATAAGTTAGAGTGGGCACCACTCTAACAAGGTCTGTCTCCTGAAGGTCAGCATCCCGCCCGTGATGGTCAGTATAGGGAGAGTGGGTGAAGCGAGGGGGGGTCATCTTGGCCGCTCCCTTCTGGTGAGAAGGCCACTCCTCTTCGTGCCCATGCCTATCGGGTTGCCTGTGCCCTACGTAGCTAACTCTGTAGTCGTCGAGATGAGCTGGTGGGCGTGTCTGACGTCTGGGTATCATCACACGGTCTTCCATCCATCCATCCATGCATCTTCTTCCACTTATCCGGAGTCAGGTCGCGGGGGCAGCAGCTTTAGGAGGGACTCCCAGACTTGCCTCTCCCCAGTCACTTCATCCAGCTCATCCCGGGGGATCCCAAGGTGTTCCCAGGCCAGCTGAGAGACATAGTCTCTCCAGCGCGTCCTGGGTCGTCCCCGGGGTCTCCTACCGGCGGGACATGCCCGGAACACCTCCCCAGGGAGGAGTCCAGGAGGCATCCTGATGAGATGCCCGAGCCACCTCATCTGGCTCCTCTCAACGTGGAGGAGCAGCGGCTCTACTTCGAGTCTCTCCTGGATGACCGAGCTTCTCACCTTATCTCTAAAGGGAAATGTGCTTTCAAAGTCAAAGTCAAAGTCAGCTTTATTGTCAATTTCTCCACATGCCAAAGACACACAAAGAAACCGAAATTTCGTTCCCCCCTATCCCACGGTGACAAGACATGGCTCACAACAGACAAACAAGTAACAAGTATAACAAAAGCGTGCTGAATAAATAATGAATAAATAACACAACAATAAATAAATAAATAAGAGGAGCAGAAAAAAAAGGAGCAAGTGCGCGTACAGCAGACATTCCCGAAAATAGCGCAACAGTGCCACACGCTACGCAGAAGGGGGTAGCGAGTTCAGGGCCCTAACAGCCTGGGGAAAGAAGCTGTTGGCAAGTCTGGTGGTGCGGGAGCGCAGGCTCCTGTACCTCTTCCCAGAGGGCAGAAGGTCAAACAAAGAGTGAGCTGGGTGACTCACATCTCTGGCAATCGAGGTTGCCTTGCGGGCGAGATGGGAGGAGTAAATGTCCTTCAGGGAGGGGAGCGAAGCACCAATAATCTTACCAGCCGTATTCACTATGCGCTGCAGGGCCTTTAAGTTCTGTTCAGTGCAGTTACCACCCCAGACAGCGATGCAACTGGTGATGACGCTCTCAATAGTGCCACGGTAGAATGTAGACAGGACTGCCTGAGGCACCCTCAGGCCACACTCGAACCTGCCTCCGAACCGGCCTGGATGCCTTTACCAATTGTCTGTATGCGGGCAAAAGCAAAACGGTGAGATGGTCAGAAAGCCCCAGATGGGGGAGGGGGGTGGCTTTGAAAGCTCCCTTTTGCGCCGAGTAGACTAGGTCCAGGAAGCTGTCGCCACGTGTCGGAAGAGGAACATGCTGGTGAAGCCTCGGGAAAACAGACTTCAGGTTGGCATGATTGAAGTCTCCAGCGAAGATGGTGAAACCGTCAGGGTGCGCTGTTTGCTGTTCACTGACAGCCTGGTACAGTTCACCAAGCGCCGCGATCCTGTCTCCTTCGATGTTGGAAGGCGGGATGTATACCGCGACTAGCAGAATCGCGGTAAATTCCCTCGGCAGATAAAAAGGACGGCACTTAATGATCACAAACTCCACAAGCGGCGAGCAGTGCTTACATACCACCACAGAGTCCCGGCACCATTCTTCTCGGATGTAGACGTATATTCCACCTCCACGCGACTTTCCCCCTCGTACAATGGCACGGTCCGCCCGATAGCACGCTAGCCGCTCCAGGTGCACTGCAGAGTCCGGAATGTTGTCACTCAACCAGGTCTCGGTGAACACGAGCACACAGCAGTTCCGCACCGTCCGGTTCGTAGACCTCAGCAGGCGAACGTAATCCATTTTGTTGTCCAGCGATCGAACATTCGCCAGAAGAATGGAGGGCACCGCCGGTCGCGCTGGGTTGGCCGCCAGCCTGGCCCGGACGCCTCCGCGCTTGCCCCTCTTCTGCCTCCTCGCACACCGTTTCCGACGGCTCCCAACCGGGGGAGGAATAGCGGGTGAGGTCGGCGACGTTTCAGGACGTAGCAGTCCGAGCGCCTTTAATGTCGACGCTTCAAAGTCCAGAACGCCGCAAAACCCACTTCTGCCGATGTCAAGCAGAACCTGCCTGCTGTACTTGTAGCACGGACGAGACGAACACACAAGACTGTCGGACGAACGCTCATTAGACGAACAAATCACCGTACCGACGGGACAGAGAGTGGCCGCTGCGTGTGCACGCGCCGCCATCTTGAAAATTTCGGCAGTTTACAAACATATTTTTAAGGTTGTGTTAAACTTATAATCATATTAATATAATATCTAGTATTGGAGTGCTCGTGTGGATTGGTGGGTGGCGAAGAATGTGGAGGCGAACTGCATGAACTTGTTTTCGTTGAAGTGTTGTGGATAGGCCCAGACCGGACGAGAACACCTCAAGGTCGGTGAGAAACGAGAACAACAGCACGTCTATGTGGCCCGGCTTCGTGGGGAAATCCAACCACCTGACCTCAGCGATAACACCGACATGGGGAGGAGATGGCCATCGACCAATCATCTCACAATATTTTGCATGCTTTAATATTCATATTGTGTTTCTTTAAAACTGGGCAACCCGGAAGAATGTGTCGTCTTTAGGAGTCAATGTTTGCCTGCACACTAACATACTAACTTTGCTTAGTATATAGGAGAGCTGAGAGAGACGGATGTGTGTGTCTGCGAGTGTGTAGATGGGTGCGTGCGCATGTGATCATCTATGACTGTGTGTGCGCAGTATGATTGGCCAGAGAGGTCTGAAGTTGGGGTGATGTGTTTGCAATTGAGGATAAAATTCCTCTCACCTGAAGGCGTGGTACAGACTGGAGGGTCTGGAACTGGTAAGTGATGAGTTCTGACCGGAACCATGGCTCAATGATTAATCAGGGGCACCATCGACAACAAAACGGTGCGATGGAGAAGGCCCATTTCAGTGATATGGTCAGACAAGACAGAACTAGTATCGAACAGCAAGACTTTGGACGATTTGACGTGTGACGACTTTGAGCTCACCCGACGGGGTGACGGACTAGATGGACAGTGACCAATTGTTTGACGCTTGAACGTGTTTGCGACAATAGCACGCTCTGCTTTGCTTTTCTGTGTGACTTGATTTTTTTTGCAGCATCAGCCACCAGCCAAGGAGTGGATTGCGCGTTGCTTGCGTAACTTGTTTTCATTCTTGCAGGTTGTCGATTGCATTCGTGGAAAGTTTGTGTTGGATTTACAAGAATATGTTAACCCTTGCCCTTTTGGTTTTTATGATGAACTTGTTGATGACGTGGTTTTCAAGACATGATCCGCGGGCGCCAGGATTCATTTTATGACTGTTTTTATTTTGATACTTGATGTCTGTTTTTGTGTGTACAAATGTCCGCTGTCAGCCGGGCTATAAGCTCACTGACAGGAGTGCGATGATTTTTGTTTGTGTTGCCGAGTGTGTGTGGTGGACAGTCAAGTTTCAAGGACTTGGGGTGATGGTCCCGGGGCCCAGATGGTAACTAGAGGTTTCGCGGGCCTGGCTACAATGAGTGTGGTGATGAGGGGGGACGCTTTGCAGGTTCCTTTTGATACGTAATGACACATTGGGTGAATGTGTCAAAGGGGGGAGTGGTAAAATAGAAATGGGTGAGTAGGTTTCAATTTGTAATTGTGATATACAAAGTTTTTTCAAAATTCACTTGTTTTCAAGCTTTAACAGGACATGCCAGAATTCACCCAGCAGTGATGGAAGGAGCAGAGGAAGACCAGTGACATCTGGTTGTGGTGTGGCGATGACAAATTATAGGATCGCTTGCCGAAGAATGCATCAGGTATCTGTGCCCTCGTGTCGTTGATAATGCCTGTGGTGGTTGTCCCCATTGAAATACAGAATCTCAATTGGAACCTGGAGTCCCTACTGGCGGGGCTCCTGAAGCAAGCCAAAAGAGACGTTTTGCCCCCGTGGTTGAGCGACGACGATTCAACATATATTGACACTATAGGAGTGCCCCGGGGTGTGCCAGATAAGTATAAACTCGTTAATCAAGTGTCCTCGGGATTCGAAAGTATCTTCCTATGGATCACCCCCAATAAAAATGTAGAACGTATTAATTACGTTCGTTACAATGTCCAACGACTGGGTAATTATACAGCTGAATCATTTGCCGCAATTCATGAACAATTGGCTGCAACGTTCCAAAATAGAATTGCGTTGGACATGCTATTGGCTAAGGAACATGTTGTGTGTGGAATGTTTGGTGATGCATGTTGTACTTTCATCCCAAAAACACGGCACCAGGAGGCCGACTGACCAGGGCGTTGGAAGGACTAAGGACACTGAACAAAAAGATGAAAGATCATTCAGGCGTACACACCGATATTTGGTCTGATTGGATGAAAACGTTCGGAAGCTGGAAAGGCCTCATCATGTCTGTGCTTGTTGCTGTAGCTATTTTTTACTACAATTATGATTTTATGCGATTGTTGTTGTATTCCATGTATTAGGTCACTCACTGTCCGGTTGATCGAGAAAACCGTTGGCCCGTTGCCACCGATGGGCCAATATACCCTGGTGACTCAACATGAGCAGCGGGGGGAAGGAAGGACCGACAGCGCGCTGGTAGCTGTTTGCTAGAGTAACGGGTGATGACCTCATAAATGAGGTCATGAGAGTGAATAAAGGGAAATGTGCTTTCGACAGTTTGCAAACATATTTTTAAGGTTGTGTTAAATTTATAATCATATTAATATAATATCTAGTATTGGAGTGCTCGTGTGGATTGGTGGGTGGCGAAGAATGTGGAGGCGAACTGCATGAACTTGTTTTCGTTGAAGTGTTGTGGATAGGCCCAGACAGGGAGTACCGGACGAGAACACCTCAAGGTCGGTGAGAAACGAGAACAACAGCACGTCCATGTGGTCGGGCTTCGCGGGGAAATCCAACCACCTGACCTCAGCGATAACACCGACATGGGGAGGAGATGGCCATCGACCAATCATCTCACAATATTTTGCATGCTTTAATATTCATATTGTGTTTCTTTAAAACTGGGCAACCCGGAAGAATGTGTCGTCTTTTGGTGGTCACAAAAACGCACGATTTTTAGTGTGAGGGACCCGGGACCCAGGCCTGTATTAGTGCGCTTTGTCAGGAATAAACAATTGGTAAATTTGGTCTGATTGATCTACTGGTCTTCTCTTTGACAGAACGAACTCGCAAAATTGTTAGGTGCGCCAGTGTGTGGATTAGGATATAGCAATTTATGTGTTAAGTGTTGATCGCAATTTGGAGTAAGATCAATAACTAAAATCCGTAACCTAACAATTTCTTGGTGACCGCGGACGTGATGTCAAGAGAAGGGTAAATGACAACTCGTGGTCTTTAGCCAAGACACCGGACAGTGTCAGGGACACTGTCTCCCGGTCGGCGAACCGTTTGGAATAAGCGCACAACATTGAGCTGGTACGACGTCTCCTCAACCCTGAGCTCATCACCGATAAGGCAAGCAGAATACCTGTTACTATAAGTCGAAATGCTGCAAATTGAAAGAGGAAATTTAAGAGGAGACTGTCGTTCAGATCAAATAAGGTGTGCATGAAGTTAAGATACATACGGTGAATAAGTTTGGAACTTACGTGTGTAACGTGTACGGTAAAGTCAGGGACTTACGCGTACTACGGATAGGTCAGGGACCTAGTGCTTCGTCGTGGCGGACAAGGGTGCGGTGACGATCGTATTCAAATAGCTGGGTTTTTTTAGAGATCCCCGAGGGGAAGTGAGGCCTCCTCAAAAAATATCCGGTGGTAACAGTTCCTCCTGTGAGAGATCAGACCGCAAAAATATCCAAAATGAACCAAATTGGGGGGAGAGTGTGTGTGCGCGCAGAGGATCCTCATGAATGGGTGTGTATATGAGTGTGTGTGAGTGAGATGTGTGTTCTATGGAAGAAATCAGTAATGGAGAATGTTTAGGAGGCTTTTGAGCGATAATAGGGAAATTGAGAAGTGGACAATGGTGTGTTTAAGTTGGTTAGAGAAACTAAGATGAGCAAGGTGTGGCAGTAGAGAAAATAAGGCGTGTGACAGAAAGTTACTAGAACAGTGGCTTGATAGGATGAGAATAAGAGACAACAAATGTTGTGTAGAAGACATTGAAAGATGTCGAATGTGAACATGATGAAGGGCGCAACAGCAAAGTTGGCCTGCCCTTTGAGAGGTTGAGACTGATGAGCGTGCCTGCACTCGCGCGTAGTCGCAGGTCTGGGCTCTGCGCGTGGGCCTGTGCTATGCTCGTGCGGGCGGTGGGCCGGCATCATGATTGTTGCAGGAAATGGCCAGCCTGTAACCGGTCAACATTGATGCCGCGACCCCCCCTCGCACGGGGGCTGCTATGGCCCGGGCGGGGCAGGGACAGTGTGAGTTTCTCAGTGAATGTTTGAAGCAGTGAGATTGAAGGAATGTATATGCTGATGTGGAAGCGCAAATTGTGAGTGGTATTGACCGATAGAAAGTGGCAAAGAATCTACATGAGAGATGGATTCGAATCCCTTTGTCTGTGTGTGTGTGTACGTGCGGTTGTGTGCGCGCTCGGTGTGTGCGTTTATGTGCACACCCTGTGTGGGTGCAGGCGTGTGAGGAGGAAGACGGCATGGATCAGAGAATGTTCAAGAAAGGGGGGCTAACTCGTAAATAATGAGGAGCTATTGGGAGTAACCTGTTTGTCCTTTCTTTAAGGTTAGGTTAGGTTAGCAACACAAGCGATTTAGAGGTTCAAAAGAAAGACAGTTAAAAGAAAATAACATTTTTGATTTGGACAATTGCAGGCTAACAAGAGCATGAGAAAGAAGGGTGGAGAAAGCGGTGAAAATAGACAAGGAAAGAAATGAATACAAGGGCATTTATCCATCTTTGCATGATGTGACACACCCGAGTGCCCCGACACTCGGAGTGAGCTATGTTGGACCGCCGCCATACGGCGACCCCGGAGTAATGGCTCCGGTGGTGACGTTGGGTGGCAGGATGGTAGTGGATGTCGAGGGCGAATGCGAAAGGGCGGATCAGAGTATTGTACAGTTGATTGAACAAGCAGTAAATAAAGAGAGGCGACGGGCCCGGGAGGGGGACACATCCCGCGTGGACACATCCCGCGTGGACACATCCCGCGTGGACACATCCCGCGTGGACACCTCCACCCCCGGTCCGAGCCCTCAACCGTCCAATGTGACGAAAGGAGAAAGCTGGCATAGACTTACTGCCGAGAATGAGGAGCTAAAAAAGAAAATTGATCAAGCCGATGAGCAGCGTAGACAGGAAGCGCAGATGTTACAATGGGCAACAGAGAGAGAGAGAGAGAGAGACACGGAGAAAATATAATTTGCGGCGTGGTCAGGGACAGATGACACAGGCCGAGGTGCAGAAAAATGAATTGATGTGTCCGCTGATGACCACATCGGGCGGTCAGCACTACGAGCCCATGGTGCTCCGTGATGTGACCGCGATGATGGAAAAGATGCCCCCACTTCACAGAGGAGGCAAGGTGTGGCTAAACAAATTTTTGGCTCTGATGAGTGGGCAGAGCTGTACACTCGGTGACATGCGCCAGATGTTGGCAGGAGCATGCTCCCTAGTGCAATTGCAGGCGATTGAGGAAGCAGCAGGCACAGCGAGACTGGGGAGGGAGGTGCCCTTGCCACAAGTAGCAGCGCCCCTGTTTGAAAACATTAAATTGACTTTCCCACAACCCACCGATCTGGCCCCCACTATGTTTCCTTATGATGTGAAAACGTCACCTGCACAACATTATGTAACGTGTGGAGAGTTGGATTGAAACCACAGGTCGCCATCCGGCTCTCACGCACGAGGCAGAGGTGCTCTTCCGAATGGCGCTGCTGGATGGACTTCCGCCAGATGTGAAGAAGCAGCTAATGTCAGATCCTGACATTCTGGTTTGTGCCGAAGAACGATTTAAACGTCATCTTTTGCATCACTGCCGAATGTTCACTGAGTCACAAGATAAAGTTGAAAACGAGACAGACGCATTATCTAAACAGTTGTTGAAATTACAGTAGGCAAAAATGCATGGTGAAGCTAAACAGTCTAAATCACAGAAAAAGGAAATGCAAATGTCACAGGCTCTTCAGGTGGTGGGGCGCGGAAGGGGCCAGTTCCGGGGCGGATACAGAGGCCGGGGAGGGAGTGCACCTGCTTACCCGGGGAGGGCAGCATACAAACCCCATTCGCCCAACGCATGTTTCATCTGCGGCGAAACCGACCACTGGGCAAAAGAATGCCCACAGTATCGACCGCGCGGAGCCACCCGGCCAGCCAGAGGCCCGCCATACCAACCCGGGGCGCCGATGCAACAGGGCTGCCCGGGGAGCCAGGAAAGCAGTGGCCCGGCGGAGCCAATGCTTCATGTGACAGTGGAAGGAAAACCTGTGAAGATGCTGGTGGACACAGGAGCAACTTATTCATCAATAAACACTGCCCTTCCTGTATCCTCACTGTCAAAGAAAACAACAGCTTTAGTCGGCTTCTCAGGACAACCACGTACTCTGCTTTTTACCAAACCACTTGAAACTGTGATCACCCGGACAGGTGGCGCAAATACATCCATTCGACAGACACTCCGATCAATTTGATGGGAAGGGATTTGCTGTCAGCCGTTCAAGCCAGAATTCTGTGTGGGCCAGAGGGCGTGATTATTCAATTTCCAGATGGCGTCAGCATCCAGTGCTCACAGCAGCTACAACAACATGGTCAGTGGCTGATGGCGCCCCTACCGGCAGAAGCAGAAACTGCAACCATCTACTGGGCCAGGCTGGAGCCAGAGACCCCTGCTGGTGGCGGTGTGTTCTCAACCTACCTACTGTGGAAGCCCTGGATCTACTCACTGGTGCCATACCACCCACCTGTTGATCCTTTGCATTGCACTCTATATTATGACCGAAAAAGTGATGATGTATATCGGGATTTGTTTGAAGAAATTGAAGGGCACATGTGGGATTTAACGTCATCGTGCATTTTGATTGGTAAAGAGGGAGTCGCAGCGGCAACTGAATTGACATATGAACAAATGCAGTGGTTCAAAATGAAAATGAAAGGGGTGCCACACATTTCGCTGGCTCTTGCCCCAGGACACGAGGCCAGACAATTGAGCTCAATGGTCAAGCAGTTGTTGCAACAGACCGATTGGCGGAAAACTCACATTCCTAATTTGTACTGGTCTGAGTCTCAGAATGCATACCAAATTAAACAACCCATGGCAGACACAGGATTGCTGGAGATGATGTTGGTGTCCCGCACACACGGTAGGGAGTTAACTGATCATGAGGACGCTGAAGTAATGCTGGCGGCCTTGCCCGACACACTGTGGTCCCAGGGTCCATTTGATGTCGGGTTTTGTCATTCGGTGGCCCCTATTGATCTCCAAATGGATGAGATGCAGCCTATCAAACGGCCTCAATATCGTTGGCCGAAAGAGGCGGACCAAGGCATGGAAGACACTCTGTGTGGCCTCTGGGACGCTTGGGTGTTGGAAGTGTCCGACGGCCAAATCGCACTCCTTGCTGTGGCGTTACCAAACTGGGTGGAGCTTGGGTCATTGTGCGCTGAGTTTGACAGAACTGAGGAGATTTGATAAAAAATTGAATAATGCGTAGAGCTACAGAGAAAAGCATCATAGTCAGAGATTGAACAGATTTGGATAAAACAAATAGGCTAAAACAGTAAGAAACAAGAGCGAGATCTGATATTTTGGCTCGTCAGGCTTAAGAAGTAGAAGTCGAGTTAGATACATTTTAGAATAGGACATTTGGACTAAAGTGGATTCAGTCAAGAGGAACAGGGGCATTTTGGCATTTTAACAGGGATTGACAGCAAGGGAGATTGAGGATAGAAGATCTGGACAGCAATGACGTAAATTACATTAAAAACCGCCCATTCTAGGGAGAGGGCTTGGCGCTCCCTGTGTGGAGCTGCAGCTTTGCAGAGGGGGGCAGACCGCGCGAGGGAGAGGATGAAAGGAGTGGAAATAGGTGACAATTTAAGGAAGCAGGGAGAGGTGCTGGATGGTGTGACAGGCAGAATTTTTAGGAAGAGAAAAAGGGGGGAGTGAGACTCGCCAAGAGGGGCAATAAAGAGAAGCAGACTGAGAAACATATTTGAGCTAGACAACAGGAAAAAGGGGGAGAGCCAAATGATGACGTAAAAATCCAGAGGGAATAGTCGGACCCATCTTTATTGAATTTAATTAGGATAATTAATAGAGATCGAGTTTGTAGGAGCGATCTGAGGTTATGGAGGCTCCCCTCACACGCGGGTCCCACAGTCGTCCCCCCAGATAGACATATATGACAATTTGCGATGAATCTGATGGGCGAGTTTATGGAAAATTGAATTGGAGATTTTACAATAGGTCATGTTGACAAGTATGTCCAAATGTGAAGATTTACTATTAGGAGTCAATGTTTGCCTGCACACTAACATACTAACTTTGCTTAGTATATAGGAGAGCTGAGAGAGACGGATGTGTGTGTCTGCGAGTGTGTAGATGGGTGCGTGCGCATGTGATCATCTATGACTGTGTGTGCGCAGTATGATTGGCCAGAGAGGTCTGAAGTTGGGGTGATGTGTTTGCAATTGAGGATAAAATTCCTCTCACCTGAAGGGGTGGTACAGACTGGAGGGTCTGGAACTGGTAAGTGATGAGTTCTGACCGGAACCATGGCTCAATGATTTATCAGGGGCACCATCGACAACAAAACGGTGCGATGGAGAAGGCCCATTTCAGTGATATGGTCAGACAAGACAGAAGTAGTATCGAACAGCAAGACTTTGGACGATTTGACGTGTGACGACTTTGAGCTCACCCGACGGGGTGACGGACTAGATGGACAGTGACCAATTGTTTGACGCTTGAACGTGTTTGCGACAATAGCACGCTCTGCTTTGCTTTTCTGTGTGACTCGATTTTTTTTGCAGCATCAGCCACCAGCCAAGGAGTGGATTGCGCGTTGCTTGCGTAACTTGTTTTCATTCTTGCAGGTTGTCGATTGCATTCGTGGAAAGTTTGTGTTGGATTTACAAGAATATGTTAACCCTTGCCCTTTTGGTTTTTATGATGAACTTGTTGATGACGTGGTTTTCAAGACATGATCCGCGGGCGCCAGGATTCATTTTATGACTGTTTTTATTTTGATACTTGATGTCTGTTTTTGTGTGTACAAATGTCCGCTGTCAGCCGGGCTATAAGCTCACTGACAGGAGTGCGATGATTTTTGTTTGTGTTGCCGAGTGTGTGTGGTGGACAGTCAAGTTTCAAGGACTTGGGGTGATGGTCCCGGGGCCCAGATGGTAACTAGAGGTTTCGCGGGCCTGGCTACAATGAGTGTGGTGATGAGGGGGGACGCTTTGCAGGTTCCTTTTGATACGTAATGACACATTGGGTGAATGTGTCAAAGGGGGGAGTGGTAAAATAGAAATGGGTGAGTAGGTTTCAATTTGTAATTGTGATATACAAAGTTTTTTCAAAATTCACTTGTTTTCAAGCTTTAACAGGACATGCCAGAATTCACCCAGCAGTGATGGAAGGAGCAGAGGAAGACCAGTGACATCTGGTTGTGGTGTGGCGATGACAAATTATAGGATCGCTTGCCGAAGAATGCATCAGGTATCTGTGCCCTCGTGTCGTTGATAATGCCTGTGGTGGTTGTCCCCATTGAAATACAGAATCTCAATTGGAACCTGGAGTCCCTACTGGCGGGGCTCCTGAAGCAAGCCAAAAGAGACGTTTTGCCCCCGTGGTTGAGCGACGACGATTCAACATATATTGACACTATAGGAGTGCCCCGGGGTGTGCCAGATAAGTATAAACTCGTTAATCAAGTGTCCTCGGGATTCGAAAGTATCTTCCTATGGATCACCCCCAATAAAAATGTAGAACGTATTAATTACGTTCGTTACAATGTCCAACGACTGGGTAATTATACAGCTGAATCATTTGCCGCAATTCATGAACAATTGGCTGCAACGTTCCAAAATAGAATTGCGTTGGACATGCTATTGGCTAAGGAACATGTTGTGTGTGGAATGTTTGGTGATGCATGTTGTACTTTCATCCCAAAAACACGGCACCAGGAGGCCGACTGACCAGGGCGTTGGAAGGACTAAGGACACTGAACAAAAAGATGAAAGATCATTCAGGCGTACACACCGATATTTGGTCTGATTGGATGAAAACGTTCGGAAGCTGGAAAGGCCTCATCATGTCTGTGCTTGTTGCTGTAGCTATTTTTACTACAATTATGATTTTATGCGATTGTTGTTGTATTCCATGTATTAGGTCACTCACTGTCCGGTTGATCGAGAAAACCGTTGGCCCGTTGCCACCGATGGGCCAATATACCCTGGTGACTCAACATGAGCAGCGGGGGGAAGGAAGGACCGACAGCGCGCTGGTAGCTGTTTGCTAGAGTAACGGGTGATGACCTCATAAATGAGGTCATGAGAGTGAATAAAGGGAAATGTGCTTTCGACAGTTTGCAAACATATTTTTAAGGTTGTGTTAAATTTATAATCATATTAATATAATATCTAGTATTGGAGTGCTCGTGTGGATTGGTGGGTGGCGAAGAATGTGGAGGCGAACTGCATGAACTTGTTTTCGTTGAAGTGTTGTGGATAGGCCCAGACAGGGAGTACCGGACGAGAACACCTCAAGGTCGGTGAGAAACGAGAACAACAGCACGTCCATGTGGTCGGGCTTCGCGGGGAAATCCAACCACCTGACCTCAGCGATAACACCGACATGGGGAGGAGATGGCCATCGACCAATCATCTCACAATATTTTGCATGCTTTAATATTCATATTGTGTTTCTTTAAAACTGGGCAACCCGGAAGAATGTGTCGTCTTTTGGTGGTCACAAAAACGCACGATTTTTAGTGTGAGGGACCCGGGACCCAGGCCTGTATTAGTGCGCTTTGTCAGGAATAAACAATTGGTAAATTTGGTCTGATTGATCTACTGGTCTTCTCTTTGACAGAACGAACTCGCAAAATTGTTAGGTGCGCCAGTGTGTGGATTAGGACATAGCAATTTATGTGTTAAGTGTTGATCGCAATTTGGAGTCAGATCAATAACTAAAATCCGTAACCTAACATCTCTAAGGGAGAGCCCGGACACCCTGCGGAGGAAACTCATTTCGGCCGCTTGCATCCTGGATCTCGTTCTTTCGGTCACGACCCATAGCTTGTGACCGACCATAGGTGAGGGTAGGAGCATAGATTGACCGGTAAATTGAGAGCTTTGCCTTTTGGCTCAGCTCTCTCTTCACCACGACAGACCGGTACAGAGTCTGCATTACTGCCGACGCTGCAGCAATTCACCTGTCGATCTCGCGCTCCAACCTGCACTCACTCGTGAACAAGACCCCAAGATACTTGAACTCCTCTACTTGGGGCAGGATCTCATTCCCAATCAGGAGAGGGCATTCCACCCTTTTCCGACCAAGGACCATGGACTCGGATTTGGAGGTGCTGACCCTCATCCCGACTGCTTCACACTCGGCTGCGAACCGCTCCAGTGAGAGCTGGAGATCACAGCCTGAAGAAGCCAACAGCACCACATCGTCTGCAAAAAGCAGAGACGCGATGCTGAGGTCCCCGGACACACTCAATGCCTTGGTTGTACCTAGAAATTCTGTCCATAAAAATTATGAACAGAATGAGTGACAAAGGGCAGCCTTGGCGGAGTCCAACCATCACTGGGAACGAATCCGACTTACTGCCGGATATGCGGACCAAACTCTGGCATCGGTGATACAGGGACCGAACCGCCCTTATCAGTTGGCTCGGCACCCCGTACTCCCGAAGCACCCTCCACAGAACCTCCCGAGGGACACAGTTGAACGCCAAGTCCACAAAACACATGTGGACTGGTTGGGCAAACTCCCATGGACCCTCGAGGATCCTGCCGAGTGTGTAGAGCTGGTCCAATGTTCCACGGCCAGGACGAAAGCCACACTGCTCCTTCTGAATCCGAGGTTCGGCCTCCCGACGGACCCTCCTCTTCAGCACACCTGAATAGACCTTACCAGGGAGGCTGAGGAGTGTGATTCCCCTGTAATTGGAACACACTTAAAGAGGGGAACCACCACCCCAGTCTGCCAATCCAGAGGCACTGTCCCCGATGTCCCCGCAATGCTGCAGAGGCGTGTCAGCCATGACAGCCCCAAAACATCCAGAGCCCTTAAGAACTCCGTGCGGATCTCATCCACCCTCGGGGCCCTGCCACCGAGGAGTCTTTTAACTACCTCGGTGACATCGACCCCAGAGATTGGAGAGTCCGCCTCAGAGTCTCCAGGCCCTGCTTCCACAATGGAAGGCGTGTAGGTAGAATTGATGAGGTCTTTGAAGTATTCTCCCCACCGACTCACGACGTCGCGAGTCGAGGTCAGCAGCACTCCATCCCCACTGTAAACAGTGTTGACGGTGCACTGCTTCCCCCTCATGAGACGCCGGATGGTGGACCAGAATTTCATCAAAGCCGTCCGGAAGTCATTGTCCATGGCCTCGCCAAACTCCTCCCACGCCCGGGTTTTTGCTTCAGCAACCGCCGAAGCCGCGTTCCGCTTGGCCATCCGGTACCTGTCAGCTGCCTCCGGAGTCCCGCAGGTCAAAACGGCCCGATAGGACTCCTTCTTCAGCTTGACGGCATCCCCTACTGCTGTTGTCCACCAGCGGGTTCGGGGATTGCCGCCACGACAGGCACCAACGACCTTACGGCCACAGCTCCGGTCGGCTGCCTCAACAATGGAGGCGTGGAACATGGTCCACTCGGACTCAATGTCCCCCGCCTCCCCCGGGACATGGTAAAAGCTCTGCCGGAGATGGGAGTTGAAGCTCTTCCTGACAGGGGATTCTGCCAGATGTTCCCAGCAGACCCTCACAGAGTGTTTGGGCCTGCCAGGTCGGACCGGCATCTTCCCCCACCATCGGAGCCAAACCACTACCAGGTGGTGATCAGTTGACAGCTCTGCCCTTCTCTTCACCCGAGTGTCCAAAACACGTGGCCGCAAATCCGATGACACGACTACAAATCCGATCATCGAACTGCGGCCTAGGGTGTCCTGGTGCCAAGTGCACACATGGATACCCTTATGCTTGAACATGGTGTTCATTATAGAAAATCCGTGTCGAGCAGAGAAGTCCAATAATAGAACACCGCTCGGGTTCAGATCGGGGGGCCGTTCCTCCCAATCACGCCATTCCAGGTCTCACTGTCATTGCCCACGTGAGCATTGAAGTCACCCAGTAGAATGATGGAGTGCCCAGAAGGAGCGCTCTCCAGCACTTCCTCCAGGGACTCCAAGAAGTGTGGGTACTCTGAGCTACCGTTTGGTGCATAGACACAAAAACAGGCAGAACTCATCCCCCCCCACGCGAAGGCGGAGGGAGGCTACCCTCTCGTTCACCGGGGTGAACCCCAATGTGCAGGCGCCCAGCCAGGGGGAAATAAGTATGCCCACACCTGCTCGATGCCTCTCACCGTGGGCAACTCCAGGGTGGAAGAAACCCTAACCCCTCTCGAGAGCCCAAACTATGTGTGGAGGCAAGTCCGACAATGTCTAGTTGGAACTTTTCTGCCTCACACACCAGCTTGGGCTCCTTTCCAGCCGGAGAGGTGACGTTCCATGTCCCAAGAGCCAGCTTCTGCAGCCGTGGATCGGACCACCAAGGTCCCTGCCTTTTGCCGCTGCCCAGCTCATTTTGCACCCGACCCCTTTGGCCCTCCTACAGGTGGTGAGCCCATGGGAAGGGGGACCCACGTTTTCTTTTCGGGCTGTGCCGGCGAAGGCCCGGCCACCAGGCGCTCGCCTTTGAGCCCCATTTCCAGGCCTGGCTCCAGAAGGGGACCCCGGTGATTTTTCGTCATAAGGGGCTTGGGTGAGCCGTGCTTTGTCTGGCCCCTCACCTAGGACCCTTTTGCCATAGGTGACCCTACCAGGGGCATGAAGCCCCAGACAACATGGCTCCTAGGATCATAGGGGCACGCAAACCCCTCCACCACGATAAGGTGACGACTCACGGAGGGGTGAACAACAAATATTCTTGATATTATTCTTGACTAACGTGGCAGATTTAGTTTGACAAAGAACATAAATATGGAAGCGTAAAAGTGCCAATATGGAGTAAAACATTTTGCCACCGTCCAATGAGAAGACAAAAGTTGTTTAAGATGTCTTTATTAGCCACGGTAGGGACATGGCTATTCTTATCTGCGATCATGAGAAATTGTGGCAGCCCCTGAGCAGCCCAGCGCGGGATGGGAGAGCAAACGGCGCACTTGGGGATGAAGCAGAGAGACGACAGTCTTCAAGCTAAAGAAAAAGCCACACAGGTGCAAGCTTGCAAGTTTGTGTAGTGAGCGCTTTGAAATAAATACTCAGCGTGAATTCAACGGTTTCGGCTAATTAGTGGCGACCTCTGGTGGCAGTAACGTGTCCGCATCTTATCAAAAACGGCAGTGCGTGTGTGTGTGTGTACACGTGTACGTATGTGTGTGTGTGTGCGTGCGTGCGTGTGTGTGTGTGTGTGTGTATATATATATATATATATATATATATATATATGTGTGTGTGTATAGTTGTGAGTGTGTGCGCGCGCGTGTGCGTGTTCTTGTACAGCAGTGTATAGTCTCTCCAGGGTCCACCCATTATCAAACCACAGTGCTCGGCTTCCTGCGTCAGGTTCCCCTACACACATACACACACGCACGGACGCATTAGAAACGGTCGGCGATGACATCATCATGGCGCGAGCAGGCAGGTGTCACTCACTCAGTTGACGAGGAGGCGGGAGCCAAACACCAAGGCGACAATGGTGGGCGCCGTGCACAGCCTACTGGACCGGGACTCAGGTGGCGCCGGGTTCTGCTGCGGAGGGGGAGAGGCTTCCGCCGCCACCTTTTGACACTTCACACTGCGTGAGCACATGCGAGCATGCATGTCAACAAAGGAAAGCACGTGCAAACAGACACGCAAAACACACAAACATGAGTGCAAAAGTACAAAAATGTGCCCATGATTATTGGGCACACACACAACAACACAAGTCAACTAGAGACAAACGCAAGAACAAACCTACTCAACCCGCCCCCAAAAATGAAAACTAGCATGATTTTGCTATGTTTTTGTCCTGTTGGTGTTGCCAAAGCCAAGGGCGGGATTTTGGTTTTGTGTTAAAATTTGAACCAAACTGAGAGTCAGCCCTTCACAGTGGGGCAAAAGTCATATTCCAGTGTCGACTCTGAAAATCAGATTTCACCGAGTTTATTACGATGGAAAAGTCACTGGATAGATGCGTACCAAGTCAAAGTGGAATAAAGATTGCCATAGCTTCCCGATGTCACGATTCAACTCGCTTCCAAGTACTGGCTCCCCTAATCCAGATGTGGCCGTAAGGGCAAAGCCAGTTCATTAATCTTGTGTTTCCTGACTACAAATTCATCACAAGCCACATAAGTGTCGAACTGCAAAACTGTTCAATTCCTCAATAAACACGTAGAACAAAACGTCTCCTTTACATTTCAAAAATTAAAGAAAAAATACAACAGTAGAATGCGTGATTGAACCCGTGACACAAATTAATAAGAAAACACTGTCAAGGCGATGGCTTTACCGCTATACTACGAGCCATGCACTCTAATGCAGGGGTCCCCAACCCCCGGTCCGCGGACTGGGCCGCCAAGCCGCACAGAAGAAAAACAAAATTTTTACTTTTATTTTTTTATCGACGATCAATTAATTCAGGTCAAGACGCTCGTCCCGGTCACGTGTCATGTTTCCCCAGTCGAGCCCACAAAGCTAGCAAAAATGAGTAAAAGTTTATTTTGAAAAATATTAAAAGATTAGCGATTCTTTCCCAATTACAGCCATCGGTTCAGGTCAAGACGCTCGTCTCGGTCACGTGACATGTCACCTCAGTCGAGCCCGCGAAGCAAGCAAATATCAGCAAGAAACAGAGATGTTTGGAAAGCTTCTTTGGAAAGGGAAAAACCCCCAATGAGGAGACGGAAGAAGAAGAGGCTATGACTTCTACGAAAAGGAAAGCTGCATTTAAAAGAAAATTTCTGGAGTCCTACTTAAAATATGGATTTATCGCCACAGGTGAACCTGACGCGCCAAGCCCACTCTGCATAATATGTGGCAACAGGCTAGCTAACGAGGCAATGAAGCCTTTAAAACTGCTTCGGCACATGGAGACCAAGCATCCTGCATTAAAAGACAAACCTTAACCACTTTGGGTGTCATTGTCTCCGATTACGCCAAGATGGGACCGGCTCGTTTCTGAGAAACAAGCTTAGTGCTCCCACTAATTCAACGTAATGGTTAGTTTTATTTTTAAGTCATACTTGTTTTTATGCCAGTCGTATCATTTCATTTCATCGTATTTATGTATTTATTATAAATGTATTATTTATATAAATGTATCGTTTATTTATATAAAGGCCGGTCCGCAAAAATATTTCTGATACGTAACTGGTCCGTGGCGCAAAAAAGGTTGGGCACCACTGCTCTAACGCTTACAAAATGTATTATTTAAATTTAAAACCAATTTCCCCAGTGAGGGTACGAGTTGATCTGGTGCCTACTGTCAAGGATGGTTTAATGTTCTGTTAAATTTGACATGAGAGCACTCATTGCACAATATCGAAATTAAAAAGGCCTTATAGGCAGGTGAACACACACGCATGCACACACGCACACACACGATTAGTTTAATATTTAATAGTCTATATTGTGTAAAGAGTGTTCTCATGTCAAACTTAACAGAACATTAAACCATCCTTGGCTGGGTGGCTGTGCAAGTGTACTTTTTCAGCAGTGAACTATTCTGTATCCTATCCACTCCCTCTTTGTGAATCACATGATAGACAATCATTTGTGAAATTCTGTCCTCTCCACACACACTAATACGCAAAGCCGATAAATATAACTTTGGTAACAATGTTGCTTTAGTGCTTTGACCCATTCCTTATGTATCTGCAAAGTTGATCATGTCATATATGCATAATGCCCAACTGTGAGGATGCCGTGAAGGCTAGTAACGCGACCGTGTCAAGTTGCTTCGGACGACCCGTGTATACACAAGGCACCAGATCAACTCGTACCCTCGCTGGGTAAATTGGTTTTAATTATAAATAAGACCTGCTACATTTAGTGCAACTAGCTAACTTGGACGACAAGATGTTTTTCGTGCACTTTGACAATGTGTAGTGATGGACGAGTGCAGGGGGTCACATCTGCTCAAATATTGAGCTCCACATCCTTACACACAGTAGCGGCGCGGCCAGTATGCGCACTGCGCTGTACGCGCATGACGTCATTATTGATTCTGTTGGGAAAAATATACTTTTTATCATTGGATTCTATGTATCTACTTATGTGTGCAAGATTTTCCGCAGTATGTGACAGTTTGGCCTTGTGATAATGACTTGGGGGCATATGGCCAGCTAAGGAGCTGAAGGAATGAGGTCGAAATACAAAAAGTCCTGCCTCGCTACAAAAACAGATATGCTCAAACCTCATTGAATAAAGTACATAAGCAGACAAGTATATTCACATATTAAATAAATAAAAGAAACATTTGAAGCATATAATTATACCTACACTCCAAATCAATAAAGAAGACATAACTAGACATTTTTGATAAGTGGTGATGAGAAAGGTTTTTATAACTTTATGATCTGATATATATATTTCTGAGGACTTTGAAATAACAAATGACTTTTGATATATTGCTTAATGACCCTTAAGGAACTGTGGAATGCATGCCTGATGTTTTTTCTCTGAATCATGGACACGGCCAGAGTCGTCTTGACCGTTCAGTACTTGATTGTATCTTATGTTTTGACTAATGCTAGACGCCAGTTTTTGATTACTACTGAACGCTCTGCACAGAGGGAAATAGTTTGTCTAACAAAGAAAAGATACGGTTGAATGCGGTACGACAGTGTATGTCCAAGATTGGAGAAGAATGTTCACAGGAAGGTCACGTGGAGATAAAACCAGTGGGTGCCAGAAGGAGCCACCCGAGAACTCGGCCAAAGATGATCGCCAAGGCCGAGAGACGGGATGGAAGACAACAGCCCCCTCCACACACACACACACCAACAGCCCCCCACCAACACACCGAATCGCCCATAACCAGCACCACTCCCATGGAAGCAGACTCTCCTTCGAACTTGCCCCACCCCGAAGACTCATCGCCCATCAATCCCAGCCCACAATGTGCTACTGAATATAAAACTGATCTAACAACCTTGGACTTTGCCTTTTCTGAATGGAGACTTTCCGCTCTTGAAGGGCCCAGCGCTGTATTGTACTTTCCTGAAAACAGAGCTTTTTGAACAAGAATTGTGATTGAACTCAACCAATCTGTCTAAGTCTAATTTCTGCTTCAGTGTCTTTGCATTTTCCTAAATCTGAAGAAATCAAACGAGCACGCAGTGAGTAAATTGGATAACAGGTGATTGGCAAAGGCTTTTGCCGTGAGGCGCAGATAACGCGCTCCCTAAATTGTGGACAAAATCCAACAGAGCTCATGACTGGAGTCGTGAGTCGAGCTATACAATAAACCCCATAGTTAGCTATACATGAACAGATCATGAGGTTGTTATGGGATGGCTGAAGCAGACAAACGTTTCATTTAAGTAGAAGTCATGAGTACGCCACAGAGGTATGCATCCTAGGGGTACTAAGACTACGTCTTTGTTAAGCTAAAGTCATGAGACGACCATACTGCTCTGTCCATAAGGTCCATAAGAGTATCCCTGTTGTTCTGTGGTAATGAGATGGAATTGTGGAATGTCCTTCCTGTCTAAGAAACTATGCATTTATGTACACTTGCCCCATTGTTTTTCCCTCAATAAAAGGCACGACCAAACTAGAGGAAGAGCGCGAATCTCAGCCACATTTGCTGTGTGTCTGGTTTGCGCCCCTCTGCAGAGGTCGCTGGCCATCGAAGACATCTTCTGCCTCTGTGAGATTCTTTTCAGATAAATGTTGTGAACTCAACAGATTCTGTCACGTTTGTTGTAGACTAGTAGCGCTGCATGGCTTGCAGAAGCATGTCGTGGACTTGTAGCCGCAAAGATGTTGCAACATTTTAAATCGGGCAAAGAAAGAGGCGTTCTTATGACAATGAGTAAAGACAACAGTAGTCAGGTAACCAAGGCAACGTCACCCCTCTCTTTTTATGGTTAGGCTCCCCATTGGACCTTATTCTGTGGTTAATTTCGTATGGAACATGAGTGAAAATCTTGCACAATGCAGAGTGAAAACATGCCCAGACCTTTGATACAGTCATTACGGAAATGTGTTGTAAACTAGGGTTTATTGTTAACGTTTTACTGTTTGTTGTTTTAAAAAGTAGGAGTTGAGAACCACCAGCTGACTAGCGTTTCGTTTTCGTTTAGCCTGTCCAACTTAAGTCTGTGCAATTGAATCAACAGGGGAGAGAGTGTGAGAGGAAAAAGTGTTTTGTTGTCAACGTTTTGCTGTTGCTTCGAAAGTTGTAGTAGTTGAGATCCATCAGCTCACTAGCCATTCGTTTAGCCAATGAAATTTCGTTGCAAACGAAACAACGGAGGAGGGTGTGAGAGAGAGGAAGGAGGGTGTGTGTGCGTGTGTGCAAGTGTAGGTGTGTGTGCGTGTAGGTGTGTGTGCGTGTACGTGTGTGTGCATGTACGTGTGTGTGAGACTGATTGACAGATAATCAGATGAACAGATTGGACGCAATCTGTCTGTCTCCCGATGTTTTGTTGAATAAATTTGTATTTGTTATCGTATTTGTACACTTGTGTAGATGCTGATACTGAGTAGGAGGGGGAGCAACTGATTATTTAAAACTTAGTAATTGTTAATTTTTTTACATTAAACTTGATTTGAGTCCACGCCCGGACTAACCATCGGGAGAACCGCTAGTATTCCCGAAGCGCCGGCCTCGGATTGCCCTGCGTCTCTCTGTTTTGTTGTGTTTTTGTTTTTTTTAAGTCTGCCGGTGCGGCGGCGCGCCTATCAGAGAGAGGCCACGCCACTCAGGCCAGGAGCATGAGAGGAGGGAAAGACGATTGGTTTATATTAATTAACACCCGCCCCCACAGTCCGTATCAACCAGAGCGCGTGTGGAGGAAGGGGTGTGTTACTATCTGGTGCCGGCTGCTGTAGCTAGCGAGCAGAAGCAAAACTAAAGGGACAAAAATAGAAAGGCGCTGAAGGAGGACGCGGACAAATGCAGCAAAGTTACGACTTTGTTCAAAACCACACACACACACACGCACACACACACACGCACACGCACACACACACACACACACACACACACACACACACACACACACACACACACACACACACACACACACACACACACACACACACACACACACACACACACACACACACAGCCATTAAAAACTGTGTGTGTGCCCGCGCCTGTATGCTTGCCAGTTTGCAGGACGACTTGAGTTAGGGGACCCTTTACATATTTTTGCCTAGGGTCCCATGGAGGTCTGAATCGGCTCTGCTTACACAAGACAAAAGACCAACTTTGAACAGGTAGCAGAGCTAGCACGCTAAAACGGTGGCACTATTAGCTTACTGATTGGCAGATCGTTTCCATGGCAACTCGTTCAGGTGTGACGTGTGGAAACTCACAGCTGTTTGCGCAGAAACTCCTGCTTGGCCTCGCAAGCACGCGTCTGAATGTGCGCGGCGGCGGCGTGGTTGTCGGCGGCCGCTTTCAGGTTGGAGCAAACTGCCACGAGATGGTCGCTCTGAGTCAAGTTGTGCTGCATCGCCTCCGCGTGGTCTGGATGCAAACAACACCATTACCGCGGCCGCCCCTTATTCGCTCCCGTCGGCCAGTTTACCTTCTTGACGCTGCAGCTGATTGGTCAAGTTGAGTTGAGCCCGCTGCAGAAGCTCCGCTCCCTCCCGCACCACACTCATGTTGGCCATAAGGACTGCCTACACGCATACATGCACGCGCGCGCACTGTCAAATTAAACGTCATGGACGTGCTAACATTAGAATGTTAGCATCTAAACGCATTAGGCCAAATCGCAGCGCAGCACTCGCTGCTAATGACTTTTAATTAGTGATGGGTCCATGAATCGTTTCGACACGTTGCCAAACTGTATTGACACTGTGTCGATATTGTGTCGCTGACGCTGGACCTTAAAAATACTACAGGCAACCCAGTTGACAGACACGACTGACACTGATTTGATGACCTAGTATATACATTAATTAATTTAGGTAATTATATTTTATATTGTATTGTTTCATATATTCATTTAAACTGAAAATATATTTTATTTCTTAGTTACAGTGAACATGTATTGTAACATGAAAATCTAAGTGAACGTGTTGTGAAAGAGGATGCTTGTGCACTGAGATTTGTTTTTTACTCATTTTTATTTAAAACAATACGTTTTTCCAATGTTTTGAAATTTAGCCTGTTGCGCTTTTTGGACACAATTTCTCCCGCCGTTGAAAACACACACTCACACAGCACAGATGAGGCTGGAGTGCAGTGTAGTGGGTCTTTTGATTGTCCCAGTATCTGACTTGGGGCTGCTCCATAATTCTTGATAACTTCGAGGGTGAACCGCAAAAGATCAGATATTGTTTTAGCAGATCCTGTCACGTGCTGGCACCACCTGCGACATGACCACGTCCCTCCTGTCAGCGAAATCGCCGCCACCTGTCACGGCCTCATGGACAGCGCTATATCAGCGCTGCCAGCGTAAACCCGCGTGTCATCCTGTCCCGTGATGCCGCTTCGCTCATCCTTTCCTGTAAGCCTGACTCGCTTAACCATTTTGGTATTCCCGCAGAAGTGCCCGTCCGCCTCAGCCAGATCGCCGCTCCAGCGCCCACTATTCCCATCTTTCCCCACAATAAAGTCTCTGTCGCTACGCACTTGGCTGTACTGTCTGCTCCCTTACAGTTCCATCCCAATGACAATGCGCTTCCTTTAATTGAGCTAAAGCGCGATTCCTTGACAGACTACAATGCTGCTTGTTCGGTCACGTGCGCTTTTTACGCTCACCGACACGGGGCTTCGCGCTGTGAGCTCGACACATGCGCCGACTCATCGGTGTTGCCGTACCCATCACGACTTTTAATGTCAGTTTTGACAGTTCCAGAGAACAACAGGCAAGCGGGAAGCATGTCCAACCCTTAGTGCAGACCAAGGAGGTATTCCACAAAGCGGGTTATGTGAAAACTCTGAGTGAAGTACCCCGGAAATGAGGGAAACCTTAAGTTAACCGTTCTAGAAAGAGAGGTAACTTAAACTCTGGGTCAGTTGCTGCGGTAACTTACTCTGTGAACATAACCTCCTTGCTGGCAGGTTTACCATATTGGCCCGAATATAAGACGACCCTGATTATAAGACGACCCCCTCTTTTCCAAGACTCAAATTTGAAAAAATACTTTGTGACTCAAGTTTGAAAAAAGAATTTTGAACACCAAATTTAATTTTTATGCAGAAAATAATTACAGTACATCCGAAGCAAATGATTATGACAATATATTCGAGAGAGAAAGCATGCTATTTTGCCTCATTCAAATCATGGAAAAACTGTCTATTACATCCTAATATCTGAACATTTAAATATGTAAACTAAAGTGCAATCACGTTTGTAAATGGATGGCTTCTGGTTTTTGAAATGTAAATAAACCAATCTACTGTGATAAAACAACAAAATTGCAATAACTGCATTAACCATCAAAGCGACGTCTAACTGTAACTGTAGTCGGAAACAAATCAGAATAAGGAAAAACATTGCGATAAAATAATGCAAACTGCTACCGCTATTGTTGGGGAACCTGAGGACTGTTGGCTCGGATGGTTATGCTCTTTTCGCCCCCGGGTGTCAGTCAGAACACAGGAGGGAAGATGTGGTTCAGTTTTGATTGCTTTACTGAATTATTGGCAAAAAAGTAACAGGCACTGTGGCTCATAGGGGCATACAGGCAAACTGGTATTGTGTGAAGTGTGTGAAGGGTGTGTGTGGTTTGTGGGGTGTGTGTGTGTGTGTGTGGTTCTGCAACGGACAGAATTACAGCACGTAAATCAACGCTCAACGTCTGACGTCACACAACACTCGTAGACGGCACACATTACATAACTAACTGCGTGTAACGATTCCACTGTACTAAATAATCATAAATGAAATACTCTCGGCAACACACCAAACATAAGTCATCGAGACAACAAAATACATTTGCTGGCAACCGTTAGTCGCTGTGTCGCCGCATAACGGCTACTCGTACGATGTGAGGCAAATTTAAAGGAGTGCGCCGGAGCTGTCAATCAAACGGCACACACACAAAGCAAACCGCGATCAGACAAACGGCACAACAGTGGACAGTATTAACAATGAAATGTATATACTCACTTTGTGTCAAGGGCGCACACGATCACAGCAATATACTCAGTCGATACCTGCAACCTTTAATTTACCGCTGCGCACAAGCTGCAACAATCGCGATAAGCTGAGGTAACTCACGCGAGACTTAAGGCGCGGTGACGTAACTTCGCTTAAAAGATATCTGGCGCCATCTAGTGTTGTGAATGGTTATAATGTCTAGACCCCCAATGTAAAACGACCCCCACTTTTTCAGTCTTATTTCAATCCAAAAAACATCGTCTTATATTCGGGCCAATACGGTACAATAAGAGACCTAGAGTTTCAATCTGTCTCCTCCCACACAAAGTAAGCAGTTAATCATGGATTGGCCATTAATTCAAAATCCAATCAACATGGAAGCCGTAATAATTCAAAACGCTTTACGTCACGAGAGAATCTTCCGACCCAGATTAGACGTTTCATTATTTCTAGAAGAATATATTTTCGAGCGCTACTGCTTTCTTTGAACAGTAAAATTGATCTCAATAACCTTCGCTGGCGGTGGGATGCCTGATGGTGTAATGCAGGGCTGTCAAACTTGTTTTTGTTACGGGCCGCATTGTGGTCATAGTTTCCCTCGGAGGGCCATTATGACTGTCAACGTCGTCTATATACATACGGTATAGGCTACACCAGTGTTTCCCAACACACCGGTGTCACGTGAGAGATGTTCCGTGGGAAATTGTCCAACATTAAATACCGAGCGAATTGTAAACAGGATTACCAAACCACAGGTCAGTTTCCGCAAGGCTAATCGTGCATGCGTGGCAAATCGGAAAATTTTGAGATTTCATCTTGTGGCATCGGCACATACTCAATTTATGTGTGTGTTGCTGTTAGTGTTGGCTCGTGAGTGAACGATTCGTTCAAAAAAGGTTGGGAAACACTGGGCTACACAACAATCTGATGAATAACTAGTTTTGAAATCAGAGACTAGTAAAAATTGTTCAAATAGTTTAAAAAGCTGAATGTTAATCAAAATTGATGGCAATAGCTCAATTTTTAAAAAGTGAAGACAATTTGTAATATGGGTAATGACACAAAGTCAATGCAAAAATTTGTCATCGCGGGCCACATAAAATGATGTGGCGGGCCGTATCTGGCCCCCGGGCCTTGAGTTTGACATATTTTGTAGTGGTACACTTGCCTGTCTTGTGTGCAGGCATCATGAGTTCAATTCCCCCCCCCCCCCAAATGAGCACTAATATCAGAGCAACCTCTATGCATAGCACTATGCTTTTTTACAAATGGCATTTTCTTTATAATATCGGGGATTCGGAGCACTACTTTTTTTCTGTTGGCTGAGCAGAACTCAGCGTTTGGACCTCCAATAAAGTCAAAGAAGGTGATCTGTTTATCCTCAGTTGTTATGGTGACTCGTTGTATCGGGGCTCGATTGATAATGGCTTTTTATAGGAGTTGTGCACGCGCGTAACTCCAAGTGAACATACTGATTAATCTAACTCAGATCAGCTTTTCTGGAACTGAATACTCAGAGTCTTCCATCTCAAAATAAGTCAACTCAGAGTTCAGGGATAGACTCAGAGTATGTTGAACCTCCTTTCTGGAATACCTCCCAGGAGTCTATGTAGACTTGGTGTAAAAAAAATGCATGTGTAACCAGACAAAAAATAAATAAATCGACCAGGTGGCGGGACGGCAAACACGGAACCGAGCCTTCCTTGTGGTTGTCTGCCGAGGCCCTGGACTAGACTAGGATTGGATGGCTCCTCATATCTGGTTCTGTTCCATTCTGGTTTGTTTGATTTGGTTGAGGTCGCTTCAATTCTGCTAGTTTCTATCCTGCTCAGTTCTGTTGGGGGATGTTCAGGGGGATGTTCACTGCCATACTTTTTGCTTCTGCTCTGTTCTGTTCTGTTCTGTTCTCAATCAGTCCCGGCTGGCATTGAGTAAAAGCAGATGGCATCTTGGATTGTACAGTTTCCATTTTTAGAAGCTGCTGTTGGTCAGTTACCTTGACGACAGGATACTTGCCGAGCAATAACAACAGCAACGACAAGACCTCGGCTACTCCCTTGCCCCTCCGGCGCTAACACTAGCTTAGCACGAGAAATAGCAGCCAACATTCCCGGTGCCTTGCGGGAGGCCGACCAGCAACACGGCCACTACTGAAATGGGAAGGAAAGGGAGTCACGGCAGGAAGGGAGGAGGCGGGGGTCCGGGGGCTGACTCACAAACAGTCACTTATTCCATGCAGCACGTTGAAGGCTGGAAAAGTTGTGTCACACTGCCTGAAATGGGAGGGGGCCGAGGGGAGGGGGGTGCACTTTGGGCCTTCACGGGATATAGCAGAGGGTCAACAGTATGGCAGACAAATTCAGGCTTTTTAGGGACAAACATGTCGATTGGAAGGCTGTCTTTTTGCAGTCTGTCTCCGTACTTGTCCGTCACGATATTGTTGACTTTTGAAGGGTTCGGTGCATCGTTGACTTTTGTGTCGTACCTTTAATCGCAAGAGGTCGCGGGAATCATGGTGACTGTTTTTCAGCTTGGATTCACGCGAGACTGAAGACCAAAATGCGAAACGTCCCAAGTTTGGGATCATTTCGCTCTTGAAAAGCAAAATTGGCCCACGCCCTGTTACCGTTTTGGAAGCTTTTGGAAAGGTTCTCTATCTGCACCAGAGCCCGCACGTCAAAGCCGATTGGCCGCTCAAGACCTTTGCCGGTTCTGCGCTCGGATCCAATCAACAAACAAGTCATCATCTGCCATGAGGTCATGCGCTTGGTGGGTGCTCTGTTGGTGTGGCATCATGCCAAAGAAGGCCGCTGCTCTTCTTTCTCTCGACAGGACAGATGAAGATTCCAAGTCCGAATTTTGGCAGTGCGGTGACAGAAGCTATTCATATCGCCACGCTTGAGTGAGGTGGAATGGGCCCAAGGCGAACGTGAGCCCCATCGAACGGCAGCTTGACTGCATCAAGTGCTAATTGTTCCAAGAAGTGGCCAAATGCAGTTCTGAGAAAAGAGCCGCTTTCATGCCTTCATGCTGTCATTTTTCGCACATGACAGAACATAGGAATGGGCTCCGTTTTTTAACAGGTTGACATGACATGGGCTGGCCAGACTTTCCAGGGGCCCACACACACACACACACACACACACACACACACACACACACACACACACACACACACACACACACACACACACACACACACACACATGCGCACACGCACACACGCACGCACGCACGCACGCACACTTGTGTCCCCCAGAGCAAGCACAGCTGTAGCCTACCTCACGCGTGTAGCAGGCGTCCAGGGTCTGGTTGGCGTGTCGCAGGCGCTGATCGAGCAGAGCGAGTGCAGCTTCCTGGTGCCGGAGTCGCTGGTGCGCCTCCGCCAGCCGCTGCTCCAGCTCGTCCTTGTCTTGCACGCACAGCACCTCGGCACCCAGGATCTTTTCCTGGCTCTCCCGCAGGTCCTGGCGGCAGCGGGCTGAGCTCTTCAGGTCCGGAGACGTGGACCACACCACGATGACCACCAGGGAGATGACGGACCACAGGGCCAGAACAACCAGCGCCGCCTTGGTGCCGCTCCCCGTCTTGCCGGACTTAGACGTCGCCGCTGCCGTCATGTCGCTCCAAGCTTGTGCCGAACACACAAGCGCACATGCACACGTTCCGACGGGAACTCGGGAGCGGCCACTTCTCCTCTCCTTCCCTTCGTCCCTCCTCCCACAGCACAGCACAGCACAGCCATCCTCCCCCACCTTCTTTCCTCAATTCTTCGCCTGCTTTCAGTACCCATTTGTGCCAACAGCAAATGTGGAAAACTTTAGGCACGACTATTCATGTGTGTTGTCAAGTGATACGCCCTTAAAACTGTTGGGTTGAAAATTGGGTCAATGGGTTGTTTTGAAAAAAAAAAGTTAAAAAATGTATGTTAATGTGCATGTATACGTGTATACATACACACATACATACAGTGTCCGGCAAAATGACCTGACACATTCGTAGGTTTAATAAAATGCAAATAAATTAAAGAAACAAAAAAGTTTTTTTATTTTTGAAAAGTAGATATACAGTAATCCCTCATTTATCACGGATAATTGCTTCTAAGACCACCGCAATATGTGAAAATCCGCAAAGTAGTGTCACTCTTTTTTTAACATACATACATTGTTTGTGTATCATTAAGTGTATATTAAACCACATAAAAGGTAAAAAAAAAAAAAGGTAAAGACCCAATGATTGTCACACACATCTGGGTGTGGTGAAATTTGTCTCTGCATTTAACCCATCCCCGAAGGGAGTAGTGAGCAGCAGCGGTGCCGCGCCCGGGAAGTGCATATGTTATCTATAGAACATTAAATAATAGTTTCAAAAATGTAAATACTATATTAATACGTAGTATAAATCACAGAAAATAATGTATAAATAATATACATACCGTAATTTCCGGACTATAAATCGCATTTTTTTTCATAGTTTGGGTGGGGGGGCGACTTATACTCAGGAGCGACTTATATGTTTTTTTTCACAAATTTTTACTTGATCGTTAAGACATCACTTACTTACAAGTATAGTTGACCACTTCCCATGTTATTTTTAGTATAGTTGATCACTTCACATGCTTTTATATCTTTATCTTGAACATATTCAAAACATAAAAAATAGAGAAAACATCAAATAAAGCAATTAACACTTTAAAGCACCATATCCAAGTCCACTGTCTGCTGTATGTGCACTTGCTCCATTCTTATTTATTCATTGTTTGTGCCTTCTTGGGTTTTTTTGTGTTGCTTGTATGCATATGTGTACTATCTCGAGGGATAGTGGGAACGTAATTTCAATCTCTTGGTATATGAAAAAAAAATCGACAATAAAGCAGACTTTGACTTTAAACAAAACAAAAAACTACATCTGAAAAAAATTATATTTTCAGACGAAACTGGATGAGGGCGCTCTAAATTTTACTGTTGGCCGTGACTCATCAACTGGGTGGGCTTAAGAAAAATGGCACCAAAAATAAACTCATATTTTGCAGGTTACAAACTTCAAGTTGTAAAATATGAAGCTGAAAACAGTAATCGAGCAGCAGAAAGAAAGTTTGGAGAACCGTGATGTACCAATGGATTACTATTTCAAGTGGCGTCAGTGGCACGGCGCGGCGCGGCGGTTGTTTACATAAAGGACAAACGTACCCACGTAAGGACTACCGGCATCATTAGCGGCGATCATTTCTAAGTGACACGGAGGACAAAGAGTTTGAAGGAATTAAGGATTTGGAGTGACATAGAAGGTTTGAAAAACTATTATGGCTTTTACGCACGCCCGGTCCTACTCTACTGAGTCGGGGGCCGGCGCTCGGCCGAGTGGCTGTCCGCGAACGGTGCATGGGGCTCGGACATGGCCATTACGCACACCCGGTCCTATGCCATGGAGCTCTCATGTCTGGAAGTCCACGCCGCCACACGCTTGGAAGTTTGTTTTGTTTAATAAAGAGCCGTTTACCAAACCCACGTCTATCCTTGTACTTTGCTAACTGTTAGATAAATTGTATATATATATGTTATCATGCGTTCCCTAATGAGTACTTATTGTGTGAAGGCGATGGCCTTCACACATATGTTATTCTACACCATTCTCTATTATTATTATTATTGTGTGAAGGCGATGGCCTTCACACATATGTTATTCTACACCATTCTCTATTATTATTATTATTGTGTGAAGGCGATGGCCTTCACACATATGTTATTCTACACCATTCTCTATTATTATTATTGTGTGAAGGCGATGGCCTTCACACATATGTTATTCTACACCATTCTCTATTATTGTGTGAAGGCGATGGCCTTCACACATATGTTATTCTACACCATTCTCTATTATTATTATTATTATTGTGTGAAGGCGATGGCCTTCACACATATGTTATTCTACACCATTCTCTATTATTATTATTATTATTATTATTGTGTGAAGGCGATGGCCTTCACACATATGTTATTCTACACCATTCTCTATTATTGTGTGAAGGCGATGGCCTTCACACATATGTTATTCTACACCATTCTCTATTATTGTGTGAAGGCGATGGCCTTCACACATATGTTATTCTACACCATTCTCTATTATTATTATTAGTGTGAAGGTGAAGACCTTCACACTATTGTTATTGCTGTCCTTTATTATTAGTGTGAAGGTGAAGACCTTCACACTATTGTTATTGCTGTCCTTTATTATTATTATTATTATTATTATTATTATTAGTGTGAAGGTGAAGACCTTCACACTATTGTTATTGCTGTCCTTTATTATTATTAGTGTGAAGGTGAAGACCTTCACACTATTGTTATTGCTGTCCTTTATTATTATTAGTGTGAAGGTGAAGACCTTCACACTATTGTTATTGCTGTCCTTTATTATTAGTGTGAAGGTGAAGACCTTCACACTATTGTTATTGCTGTCCTTTATTATTATTATTATTATTAGTGTGAAGGTGAAGACCTTCACACTATTGTTATTGCTGTCCTTTATTATTAGTGTGAAGGTGAAGACCTTCACACTATTGTTATTGCTGTCCTTTATTATTATTATTATTATTATTAGTGTGAAGGTGAAGACCTTCACACTATTGTTATTGCTGTCCTTTATTATTATTATTATTATTATTAGTGTGAAGGTGAAGACCTTCACACTATTGTTATTGCTGTCCTTTATTATTATTATTATTAGTGTGAAGGTGAAGACCTTCACACTATTGTTATTGCTGTCCTTTATTAGTGTGAAGGTGAAGACCTTCACACTATTGTTATTGCTGTCCTTTATTATTAGTGTGAAGGTGAAGACCTTCACACTATTGTTATTGCTGTCCTTTATTATTATTATTATTCTACTTATTCCGCTCACTTTTTTGACGCTTAACTCCTTCCACATACTTCAACCGATTCACTCCGTTCCACTTTTCACTTATTCCAAATATTCATGACACGGCTGCTTACATTTTTTTTGTTCGAAAAATTTTCCGTTTTCACAAAATTCACGATTTTGTGGCATTTTTTTCCCCATTCATTCTTAATGGCAGATTCAACATTTCACATTTTTGTTGTTCCAGTTTGAAATTCACTTATTTCAACACATTCAAATCACATTGGGGACATTCCCAAACTTGCCAAATTCAAAAATTTCACGTTTTCACTTTTAAAATTTGCACAAAATTTTGCAAAATTTCACAAAATTTAGTTTTTCACTTCTAGTTTCTACATTTTTCCACCGATTCAACTCGTTCCAACTTTCAACTGTTCATCTTTTGCCTACCTATTCCACACCTTCCCACTTAGCAAAATTTCCAAATTTTCAATTTTGAAATTCACACCAAATTTTCCCAAAATTTAGTTTTTCCCTTCTAATTTCTACATTTTTCAACCGATTCAACCCATTCCAACTTTATTCACTTTGTTCACCTTATGCTTACCATATTCACCCCCTTCACCCCCACTTCCACAATTCAACCCTTGACCCCCACTTCCAGAGTGGCGGCCATCTTGGATTGACCCTGAAGTGCCCCAATGAACCCGGAATGAACTGGAAGTGCCCCAAATCAAACCGGGATTGACCCCAAATGAACCGGAAGTGACCTCAGGTAAACCGGAAGTGACCCCAAATCAAACCGGAAGTGACCCCAAATCAAACCGGAAGTGACCTTTTTCAACCGGAAGTGACCTTTTTAAACCGGAAGTGACCCCAAATAAACCGGAAGTGACCTGAGCTAGACCGGAAGTGCCTCTAATCAAACCGGAAGTGACCCAAATCAAACCGGAAATGACCATATTTCAACATTAAGTGCCCTAATTACCTACATTTGCGCTAACTTTTGCAAATTTTGCCCGATTAAACCCATTTCAACATTTTAACCCCAAAAGTGAACCTCCTGAAGCCGTTTTTTTCCTTTTGTTCCAAATTTCAGAAACTTTTGGTGCAATTTTTTTTTCTTTTAATTCCCATTCATTCTCTATTAGGATTCAAGATTTGCTCTAACTTCTACATTTTTTAACCGATTCAACTCGTTCCAACTTTCAACTGTTCCTCTTTTGCCTTCCTATTCCACAACTTCCCACTTACCAAAAATTCTCTACAATTTTGTTTTTCTACTCTAATTTCTACATTTTCAACTTATTCAACCCATTCCACCTTTCAACTGTTCATCATTTTCCTACCTATTCCACAACTTCCCACTTACCCAAAATTCCAAATTTTCAATTTTGAAATTCACACCCAATTTTCCCAAATTTCCTTTTTCCCTTGTAATTTCTACATTTTTCAACCGATTCAACTCTTTTCAACATCATTCTGCAACATTCCCCAAGTATTTATTCAACCTCTTCACCTTCACACGCAATTTCTTCAGGAATTGCAAATTCTAGTTATTATTATTATTCTACTTATTCCGCTCACTTTTTTGACGCTTAACTCCTTCCACATACTTCAACCGATTCACTCCGTTCCACTTTTCACTTATTCCAAATATTCATGACACGGCTGCTTACATTTTTTTTGTTCGAAAAATTTTCCGTTTTCACAAAATTCACGATTTTGTGGCATTTTTTTCCCCATTCATTCTTAATGGCAGATTCAACATTTCACATTTTTGTTGTTCCAGTTTGAAATTCACTTATTTCAACACATTCAAATCACATTGGGGACATTCCCAAACTTGCCAAATTCAAAAATTTCACGTTTTCACTTTTAAAATTTGCACAAAATTTTGCAAAATTTCACAAAATTTAGTTTTTCACTTCTAGTTTCTACATTTTTCCACCGATTCAACTCGTTCCATCTTTCAACTGTTCATCTTTTGCCTACCTATTCCACACCTTCCCACTTAGCAAAATTTCCAAATTTTCAATTTTGAAATTCACACCAAATTTTCCCAAAATTTAGTTTTTCCCTTCTAATTTCTACATTTTTCAACCGATTCAACCCATTCCAACTTTATTCACTTTGTTCACCTTATGCTTACCATATTCACCCCCTTCACCCCCACTTCCACAATTCAACCCTTGACCCCCACTTCCAGAGTGGCGGCCATCTTGGATTGACCCTGAAGTGCCCCAATGAACCCGGAATGAACTGGAAGTGCCCCAAATCAAACCGGAATTGACCCCAAATGAACCGGAAGTGACCTCAGGTAAACCGGAAGTGACCCCAAATCAAACCGGAAGTGACCCCAAATCAAACCGGAAGTGACCTTTTTAAACCGGAAGTGACCCCAAATAAACCGGAAGTGACCTCAGCTAGACCGGAAGTGCCTCTAATCAAACCGGAAGTGACCTAAATAGACCGGAAGTGCCTCTAATCAAACCGGAAGTGACCTTAATAGACCGGAAGTGACCCAAATCAAACCGGAAGTGACCCCAAATGAACCGGAAGTGACCTCAGGTAAACCGGAAGTGACCCCAAATCAAACCGGAAGTGACCTTTTTAAACCGGAAGTGACCTTTTTCAACCGGAAGTGACCCCAAATAAACCGGAAGTGACCTCAGCTGGACCGGAAGTGCCTCTAATCAAACCGGAAGTGACCCAAATCAAACCGGAAATGACCATATTTCAACATTAAGTGCCCTAAATACCTACATTTGCGCTAACTTTTGCAAATTTTGCCCGATTAAACCCATTTCAACATTTTAACCCCAAAAGTGAACCTCCTGAAGCCGTTTCTTTCCTTTTGTTCCAAATTTCAGAAACTTTTGGTGCAATTTTTTTTTCTTTTAATTCCCATTCATTCTCTATTAGGATTCAAGATTTGCTCTAACTTCTACATTTTTTAACCGATTCAACTCGTTCCAACTTTCAACTGTTCCTCTTTTGCCTTCCTATTCCACAACTTCCCACTTACCAAAAATTCTCTACAATTTTGTTTTTCTACTCTAATTTCTACATTTTCAACTTATTCAACCCATTCCACCTTTCAACTGTTCATCATTTTCCTACCTATTCCACAACTTCCCACTTACCCAAAATTCCAAATTTTCAATTTTGAAATTCACACCCAATTTTCCCAAATTTCCTTTTTCCCTTGTAATTTCTACATTTTTCAACCGATTCAACTCTTTTCAACATCATTCTGCAACATTCCCCAAGTATTTATTCAACCTCTTCACCTTCACACGCAATTTCTTCAGGAATTGCAAATTCTAGTTATTATTATTATTCTACTTATTCCGCTCACTTTTTTGACGCTTAACTCCTTCCACATACTTCAACCGATTCACTCCGTTCCACTTTTCACTTATTCCAAATATTCATGACACGGCTGCTTACATTTTTTTTGTTCGAAAAATTTTCCGTTTTCACAAAATTCACGATTTTGTGGCATTTTTTTCCCCATTCATTCTTAATGGCAGATTCAACATTTCACATTTTTGTTGTTCCAGTTTGAAATTCACTTATTTCAACACATTCAAATCACATTGGGGACATTCCCAAACTTGCCAAATTCAAAAATTTCACATTTTCACTTTTAAAATTTGCACAAAATTTTGCAAAATTTCACAAAATTTAGTTTTTCACTTCTAGTTTCTACATTTTTCCACCGATTCAACTCGTTCCAACTTTCAACTGTTCATCTTTTGCCTACCTATTCCACACCTTCCCACTTAGCAAAATTTCCAAATTTTCAATTTTGAAATTCACACCAAATTTTCCCAAAATTTAGTTTTTCCCTTCTAATTTCTACATTTTTCAACCGATTCAACCCATTCCAACTTTATTCACTTTGTTCACCTTATGCTTACCATATTCACCCCCTTCACCCCCACTTCCACAATTCAACCCTTGACCCCCACTTCCAGAGTGGCGGCCATCTTGGATTGACCCTGAAGTGCCCCAATGAACCCGGAATGAACTGGAAGTGCCCCAAATCAAACCGGAATTGACCCCAAATGAACCGGAAGTGACCTCAGGTAAACCGGAAGTGACCCCAAATCAAACCGGAAGTGACCTTTTTAAACCGGAAGTGACCTTTTTAAACCGGAAGTGACCACAAATAAACCGGAAGTGACCTCAGCTAGACCGGAAGTGCCTTTATTCAAACCGGAAGTGACTCAAATAGACCGGAAGTGACCCAAATCAAACCGGAAGTGACCATATTTCAACATTAAGTGCCCAAAATACCTACATTTGCGCTAACTTTTGCAAATTTTGACCGATTAAACCCGTTTCTACATTTTAACCCCAAAAGTGAACCTCCTGAAGCCGTTTTTTTCCTTTTGTTCCAAATTTCAAAAGATTTTGGCGCAATTTTTTTTTCTTTTAATTCCCATTCATTCTTTATTAGGATTCAAGATTTGCTCTAACTTCTACATTTTTTAACCGATTCAACTCGTTCCAACTTTCAACTGTTCAATTTTGGTTTTCTACTCTAATTTCTACTTTTTTCAACTTATTCGACCCATTCAACTTATTCAACCCATTCCACCTTTCAACTGTTCATCATTTTCCTACCTATTCCACAACTTCCCACTTACCCAAAATTCCAAATTTTCAGTTTTGAAATTCACACCGAATTTTCCCAAATTTCCTTTTCCCTTGTAATTTCTACATTTTTCAACCGATTCAACTCTTTTCAACATCATTCTGCAGCATTCCCCAAGTATTTATTCAACCTCTTCACCTTCACACGCAATTTCTTCAGGAATTGCAAATTCTAGTTATTAGTGTGAAGGTGAAGACCTTCACACTATTGTTATTGCTGTCCTTTATTATTAGTGTGAAGGTGAAGACCTTCACACTATTGTTATTGCTGTCCTTTATTAGTGTGAAGGTGAAGACCTTCACACTATTGTTATTGCTGTCCTTTATTAGTGTGAAGGTGAAGACCTTCACACTATTGTTATTGCTGTCCTTTATTATTATTATTATTCTACTTATTCCGCTCACTTTTTTGACGCTTAACTCCTTCCACATACTTCAACCGATTCACTCCGTTCCACTTTTCACTTATTCCAAATATTCATGACACGGCTGCTTACATTTTTTTTGTTCGAAAAATTTTCCGTTTTCACAAAATTCACGATTTTGTGGCATTTTTTTCCCCATTCATTCTTAATGGCAGATTCAACATTTCACATTTTTGTTGTTCCAGTTTGAAATTCACTTATTTCAACACATTCAAATCACATTGGGGACATTCCCAAACTTGCCAAATTCAAAAATTTCACGTTTTCACTTTTAAAATTTGCACAAAATTTTGCAAAATTTCACAAAATTTAATTTTTCACTTCTAGTTTCTACATTTTTCCACCGATTCAACTCGTTCCAACTTTCAACTGTTCATCTTTTGCCTACCTATTCCACACCTTCCCACTTAGCAAAATTTCCAAATTTTCAATTTTGAAATTCACACCAAATTTTCCCAAAATTTAGTTTTTCCCTTCTAATTTCTACATTTTTCAACCGATTCAACCCATTCCAACTTTATTCACTTTGTTCACCTTATGCTTACCATATTCACCCCCTTCACCCCCACTTCCACAATTCAACCCTTGACCCCCACTTCCAGAGTGGCGGCCATCTTGTATTGACCCTGAAGTGCCCCAATGAACCCGGAATGAACTGGAAGTGCCCCAAATCAAACCGGAATTGACCCCAAAGGAACCGGAAGTGACCTCAGGTAAACCGGAAGTGACCCCAAATCAAACCGGAAGTGACCCCAAATCAAACCGGAAGTGACCTTTTTAAACCGGAAGTGACCCCAAAAAACCGGAAGTGACCTCAGCTAGACCGGAAGTGCCTCTAATCAAACCGGAAGTGACCCAAATAGACCGGAAGTGACCAAATCAAACCGGAAGTGACCATATTTCAACATTAAGTGCCCTAAATACCTACATTTGCGCTAACTTTTGCAAATTTTGCCCGATTAAACCCATTTCAACATTTTAACCCCAAAAGTGAACTTCCTGAAGCCGTTTTTTTTCCTTTTGTTCCAAATTTCAAAAAATTTTGGCGCAATTTTTTTTCTTTTAATTCCCATTCATTCTCTATTAGGATTCAAGATTTGCTCTAACTTCTACATTTTTTAACCGATCCAACTCGTTCCAACTTTCAACTGTTCCTCTTTTGCCTTCCTATTCCACAACTTCACACTTACCAAAAATTCTCTACAATTTTGTTTTTCTACTCTAATTTCTACATTTTCAACTTATTCAACCCATTCCACCTTTCAACTGTTCATCATTTTCCTACCTATTCCACAACTTCCCACTTACCCAAAATTCCAAATTTTCAATTTTGAAATTCACACCCAATTTTCCCAAATTTCCTTTTTCCCTTGTAATTTCTACATTTTTCAACCGATTCAACTCTTTTCAACATCATTCTGCAGCATTCCCCAAGTATTTATTCAACCTCTTCACCTTCACACGCAATTTCTTCAGGAATTGCAAATTCTAGTTATTAGTGTGAAGGTGAAGACCTTCACACTATTGTTATTGCTGTCCTTTATTATTATTATTATTCTACTTATTCCGCTCACTTTTTTGACGCTTAACTCCTTCCACATACTTCAACCGATTCACTCCGTTCCACTTTTCACTTATTCCAAATATTCATGACACGGCTGCTTACATTTTTTTTGTTCGAAAAATTTTCCGTTTTCACAAAATTCACGATTTTGTGGCATTTTTTTCCCCATTCATTCTTAATGGCAGATTCAACATTTCACATTTTTGTTGTTCCAGTTTGAAATTCACTTATTTCAACACATTCAAATCACATTGGGGACATTCCCAAACTTGCCAAATTCAAAAATTTCACGTTTTCACTTTTAAAATTTGCACAAAATTTTGCAAAATTTCACAAAATTTAGTTTTTCACTTCTAGTTTCTACATTTTTCCACCGATTCAACTCGTTCCAACTTTCAACTGTTCATCTTTTGCCTACCTATTCCACACCTTCCCACTTAGCAAAATTTCCAAATTTTCAATTTTGAAATTCACACCAAATTTTCCCAAAATTTAGTTTTTCCCTTCTAATTTCTACATTTTTCAACCGATTCAACCCATTCCAACTTTATTCACTTTGTTCACCTTATGCTTACCATATTCACCCCCTTCACCCCCACTTCCACAATTCAACCCTTGACCCCCACTTCCAGAGTGGCGGCCATCTTGGATTGACCCTGAAGTGCCCCAATGAACCCGGAATGAACTGGAAGTGCCCCAAATCAAACCGGAATTGACCCCAAATGAACCGGAAGTGACCTCAGGTAAACCGGAAGTGACCCCAAATCAAACCGGAAGTGACCCCAAATCAAACCGGAAGTGACCTTTTTCAACCGGAAGTGACCTTTTTAAACTGGAAGTGACCCCAAATAAACCGGAAGTGACCTCAGCTAGACCGGAAGTGCCTCTAATCAAACCGGAAGTGACCCAAATCAAACCGGAAGTGACGATATTTCAACATTAAGTGCCCTAAATACCTACATTTGCGCTAACTTTTGCAAATTTTGCCCGATTAAACCCATTTCAACATTTTAACCCCAAAAGTGAACCTCCTGAAGCCGTTTTTTTCCTTTTGTTCCAAATTTCAGAAACTTTTGGTGCAATTTTTTTTTCTTTTAATTCCCATTCATTCTCTATTAGGATTCAAGATTTGCTCTAACTTCTACATTTTTTAACCGATTCAACTCGTTCCAACTTTCAACTGTTCCTCTTTTGCCTTCCTATTCCACAACTTCCCACTTACCAAAAATTCTCTACAATTTTGTTTTTCTACTCGAATTTCTACATTTTCAACTTATTCAACCCATTCCACCTTTCAACTGTTCATCATTTTCCTACCTATTCCACAACTTCCCACTTACCCAAAATTCCAAATTTTCAATTTTGAAATTCACACCGAATTTTCCCAAATTTCCTTTTTCCCTTGTAATTTCTACATTTTTCAACCGATTCAACTCTTTTCAACATCATTCTGCAACATTCCCCAAGTATTTATTCAACCTCTTCACCTTCACACGCAATTTCTTCAGGAATTGCAAATTCTAGTTATTATTATTATTCTACTTATTCCGCTCACTTTTTTGACGCTTAACTCCTTCCACATACTTCAACCGATTCACTCCGTTCCACTTTTCACTTATTCCAAATATTCATGACACGGCTGCTTACATTTTTTTTGTTCGAAAAATTTTCCGTTTTCACAAAATTCACGATTTTGTGGCATTTTTTTCCCCATTCATTCTTAATGGCAGATTCAACATTTCACATTTTTGTTGTTCCAGTTTGAAATTCACTTATTTCAACACATTCAAATCACATTGGGGACATTCCCAAACTTGCCAAATTCAAAAATTTCACGTTTTCACTTTTAAAATTTGCACAAAATTTTGCAAAATTTCACAAAATTTAGTTTTTCACTTCTAGTTTCTACATTTTTCCACCGATTCAACTCGTTCCAACTTTCAACTGTTCATCTTTTGCCTACCTATTCCACACCTTCCCACTTACCAAAATTTCCAAATTTTCAATTTTGAAATTCACACCAAATTTTCCCAAAATTTAGTTTTTCCCTTCTAATTTCTACATTTTTCAACCGATTCAACCCATTCCAACTTTATTCACTTTGTTCACCTTATGCTTACCATATTCACCCCCTTCACCCCCACTTCCACAATTCAACCCTTGACCCCCACTTCCAGAGTGGCGGCCATCTTGGATTGACCCTGAAGTGCCCCAAATCAAACCGGAATTGACCCCAAATGAACCGGAAGTGACCTCAGGTAAACCGGAAGTGACCCCAAATCAAACCGGAAGTGACCCCAAATAAACCCGGAAGTGACCTTTTTAAACCGGAAGTGACCTTTTTAAACCGGAAGTGACCCCAAATAAACCAGAAGTGACCTCAGCTAGACCGGAAGTGCCTCTATTCAAACCGGAAGTGACTCAAATAGACCGGAAGTGACCCAAATCAAACCGGAAGTGACCCCAAATGAACCGGAAGTGACCCCAGGTAAACCGGAAGTGACCCCAAATCAAACCGGAAGTGACCTTTTTAAACCGGAAGTGACCTTTTTAAACCGGAAGTGACCCCAAATAAACCGGAAGTGACCTCGGCTAGACCGGAAGTGCCTCTACTCAAACCGGAAGTGACCCAAATAGACCGGAAGTGACCCAAATCACCCCGGAAGTGACCTTATTTCAACATTAACTGCCCTAAATAGCTACATTAGTCGCTAACTTTTGCATTTTTTGTCCGATTGAACCCATTTCAACATTTTAACTCCAAAAGTGAACCTCCTGGAGCTATTTATTTTTGTTTTGTTCCAAATTTCAAAATATTTTGGCGCAATTGCTTTTTCTTTTAATTCCCATTCATTCTCTATGGAGATTCAACATTTGCTCTCACGTCTACATTTTTTAACCGATTCAACCCGTTCCAACATTCAACTGTTCATCTTTTGCCTACCTATTCCACAACCTCCCACTTACCACAAATTCCAAACTTCAAATTTGAAATTCAACCAAATTCTCCAAAATTTAGTATTACACTTCTATTTTCCACATTTCTCAAGAAATTCAACTCATTTCAACATCATTCGCCATCATTCCCCAAGAAGTGATTCAAAGTCTTCGCCTTCACACGCAATTTCTCCAGAAATTGCATTTTCTAGTTATTATTATTCTACTTATTCCGCTCACTTTTTTGACGCTTAACTCCTTCCACATACTTCAACCGATTCACTCCGTTCCACTTTTCACTTATTCCAAATATTCATGACACGGCTGCTTACATTTTTTTTGTTCGAAAAATTTTCCGTTTTCACAAAATTCACGATTTTGTGGCATTTTTTTCCCCATTCATTCTTAATGGCAGATTCAACATTTCACATTTTTGTTGTTCCAGTTTGAAATTCACTTATTTCAACACATTCAAATCACATTGGGGACATTCCCAAACTTGCCAAATTCAAAAATTTCACGTTTTCACTTTTAAAATTTGCACAAAATTTTGCAAAATTTCACAAAATTTAGTTTTTCACTTCTAGTTTCTACATTTTTCCACCGATTCAACTCGTTCCAACTTTCAACTGTTCATCTTTTGCCTACCTATTCCACACCTTCCCACTTAGCAAAATTTCCAAATTTTCAATTTTGAAATTCACACCAAATTTTCCCAAAATTTAGTTTTTCCCTTCTAATTTCTACATTTTTCAACCGATTCAACCCATTCCAACTTTATTCACTTTGTTCACCTTATGCTTACCATATTCACCCCCTTCACCCCCACTTCCACAATTCAACCCTTGACCCCCACTTCCAGAGTGGCGGCCATCTTGGATTGACCCTGAAGTGCCCCAATGAACCCGGAATGAACTGGAAGTGCCCCAAATCAAACCGGAATTGACCCAAATGAACCGGAAGTGACCTCAGGTAAACCGGAAGTGACCCCAAATCAAACCGGAAGTGACCCCAAATCAAACCGGAAGTGACCTTTTTAAACCGGAAGTGACCCCAAATAAACCGGAAGTGACCTCAGCTGGACCGGAAGTGCCTCCAATCAAACCGGAAGTGACCCAAATAGACCGGAAGTGACCCAAATCAAACCGGAAGTGACCATATTTCAACATTAAGTGCCCAAAATACCTACATTTGCGCTAACTTTTGCAAATTTTGACCGATTAAACCCGTTTCTACATTTTAACCCCAAAAGTGAACCTCCTGAAGCCGTTTTTTTTCCTTTTGTTCCAAATTTCAAAAGATTTTGGCGCAATGTTTTTTTCTTTTAATTCCCATTCATTCTTTATTAGGATTCAAGATTTGCTCTAACTTCTACATTTTTTAACCGATTCAACTCGTTCCAACTTTCAACTGTTCAATTTTGGTTTTCTACTCTAATTTCTACTTTTTTCAACTTATTCAACCCATTCAACTTATTCAACCCATTCCACCTTTCAACTGTTCATCATTTTCCTACCTATTCCACAACTTCCCACTTACCCAAAATTCCAAAATTTCAGTTTTGAAATTCACACCCAATTTTCCCAAATTTCCTTTTCCCTTGTAATTTCTACATTTTTCAACCGATTCAACTCTTTTCAACATCATTCTGCAGCATTCCCCAAGTATTTATTCAACCTCTTCACCTTCACACGCAATTTCTTCAGGAATTGCAAATTCTAGTTATTATTATTAGTGTGAAGGTGAAGACCTTCACACTATTGTTATTGCTGTCCTTTATTATTATTATTATTATTCTACTTATTCCGCTCACTTTTTTGACGCTTAACTCCTTCCACATACTTCAACCGATTCACTCCGTTCCACTTTTCACTTATTCCAAATATTCATGACACGGCTGCTTACATTTTTTTTGTTCGAAAAATTTTCCGTTTTCACAAAATTCACGATTTTGTGGCATTTTTTTCCCCATTCATTCTTAATGGCAGATTCAACATTTCACATTTTTGTTGTTCCAGTTTGAAATTCACTTATTTCAACACATTCAAATCACATTGGGGACATTCCCAAACTTGCCAAATTCAAAAATTTCACGTTTTCACTTTTAAAATTTGCACAAAATTTTGCAAAATTTCACAAAATTTAGTTTTTCACTTCTAGTTTCTACATTTTTCCACCGATTCAACTCGTTCCTACTTTCAACTGTTCATCTTTTGCCTACCTATTCCACACCTTCCCACTTAGCAAAATTTCCAAATTTTCAATTTTGAAATTCACACCAAATTTTCCCAAAATTTAGTTTTTCACTTCTAATTTCTACATTTTTCAACCGATTCAACCCATTCCAACTTTATTCACTTTGTTCACCTTATGCTTACCATATTCACCCCCTTCACCCCCACTTCCACAATTCAACCCTTGACCCCCACTTCCAGAGTGGCGGCCATCTTGGATTGACCCTGAAGTGCCCCAATGAACCCGGAATGAACTGGAAGTGCCCCAAATCAAACCGGAATTGACCCCAAATGAACCGGAAGTGACCTCAGGTAAACCGGAAGTGACCCCAAATCAAACCGGAAGTGACCCCAAATCAAACCGGAAGTGACCTTTTTAAACCGGAAGTGACCCCAAATAAACCGGAAGTGACCTCAGCTAGACCGGAAGTGCCTCTAATCAAACCGGAAGTGACCTAAATAGACCGGAAGTGCCTCTAATCAAACCGGAAGTGACCCAAATCAAACCGGAAGTGACCCCAAATGAACCGGAAGTGACCTCAGGTAAACCGGAAGTGACCCCAAATCAAACCGGAAGTGACCTTTTTAAACCGGAAGTGACCTTTTTCAACCGGAAGTGACCACAAATAAACCGGAAGTGACCTCAGCTGGACCGGAAGTGCCTCTAATCAAACCGGAAGTGACCCAAATCAAACCGGAAATGACCATATTTCAACATTAACTGCCCTAAATACCTACATTTGCGCTAACTTTTGCAAGTTTTGCCCGATTAAACCCATTTCAACATTTTAACCCCAAAAGTGAACCTCCTGAAGCCGTTTCTTTCCTTTTGTTCCAAATTTCAGAAACTTTTGGTGCAATTTTTTTTTCTTTTAATTCCCATTCATTCTCTATTAGGATTCAAGATTTGCTCTAACTTCTACATTTTTTAACCGATTCAACTCGTTCCAACTTTCAACTGTTCCTCTTTTGCCTTCCTATTCCACAACTTCCCACTTACCAAAAATTCTCTACAATTTTGTTTTTCTACTCTAATTTCTACATTTTCAACTTATTCAACCCATTCCACCTTTCAACTGTTCATCATTTTCCTACCTATTCCACAACTTCCCACTTACCCAAAATTCCAAATTTTCAATTTTGAAATTCACACCCAATTTTCCCAAATTTCCTTTTTCCCTTGTAATTTCTACATTTTTCAACCGATTCAACTCTTTTCAACATCATTCTGCAACATTCCCCAAGTATTTATTCAACCTCTTCACCTTCACACGCAATTTCTTCAGGAATTGCAAATTCTAGTTATTATTATTATTATTATTCTACTTATTCCGCTCACTTTTTTGACGCTTAACTCCTTCCACATACTTCAACCGATTCACTCCGTTCCACTTTTCACTTATTCCAAATATTCATGACACGGCTGCTTACATTTTTTTTGTTCGAAAAATTTTCCGTTTTCACAAAATTCACGATTTTGTGGCATTTTTTTCCCCATTCATTCTTAATGGCAGATTCAACATTTCACATTTTTGTTGTTCCAGTTTGAAATTCACTTATTTCAACACATTCAAATCACATTGGGGACATTCCCAAACTTGCCAAATTCAAAAATTTCACGTTTTCACTTTTAAAATTTGCAAAAAATTTTGCAAAATTTCACAAAATTTAGTTTTTCACTTCTAGTTTCTACATTTTTCCACCGATTCAACTCGTTCCAACTTTCAACTGTTCATCTTTTGCCTACCTATTCCACACCTTCCCACTTAGCAAAATTTCCAAATTTTCAATTTTGAAATTCACACCTAATTTTCCCAAAATTTAGTTTTTCCCTTCTAATTTCTACATTTTTCAACCGATTCAACCCATTCCAACTTTATTCACTTTGTTCACCTTATGCTTACCATATTCACCCCCTTCACCCCCACTTCCACAATTCAACCCTTGACCCCCACTTCCAGAGTGGCGGCCATCTTGGATTGACCCTGAAGTGCCCCAATGAACCCGGAATGAACTGGAAGTGCCCCAAATCAAACCGGAATTGACCCCAAATGAACCGGAAGTGACCTCAGGTAAACCGGAAGTGACCCCAAATCAAACCGGAAGTGACCCCAAATCAAACCGGAAGTGACCTTTTTAAACCGGAAGTGACCCCAAATAAACCGGAAGTGACCTCAGCTAGACCGGAAGTGCCTCTAATCAAACCGGAAGTGACCTAAATAGACCGGAAGTGCCTCTTATCAAACCGGAAGTGACCCAAATAGACCGGAAGTGACCCAAATCAAACCGGAAGTGACCCAAAATGAACCGGAAGTGACCACAGGTAAACCGGAAGTGACGCCAAATCAAACCGGAAGTGACCTTTTTAAACCGGAAGTGACCGCTTTAAACCGGAAGTGACCCCAAATAAACCGGAAGTGACCTCAGCTAGACCGGAAGTGCCTCTAATCAAACCGGAAGTGACCCAAATAGACCGGAAGTGACCCAAATCAAACCGGAAGTGACCATATTTCAACATTAAGTGCCCAAAATACCTACATTTGCGCTAACTTTTGCAAATTTTGACCGATTAAACCCGTTTCTACATTTTAACCCCAAAAGTGAACCTCCTGAAGCCGTTTTTTTCCTTTTGTTCCAAATTTCAAAAAATTTTGGCGCATTTTTTTTTTCTTTTAATTCCCATTCATTCTTTATTAGGATTCAAGATTTGCTCTAACTTCTACATTTTTTAACCGATTCAACTCGTTCCAACTTTCAACTGTTCAATTTTGGTTTTCTACTCTAATTTCTACTTTTTTCAACTTATTCAACCCATTCAACTTATTCAACCCATTCCACCTTTCAACTGTTCATCATTTTCCTACCTATTCCACAACTTCCCACTTACCCAAAATTCCAAATTTTCAGTTTTGAAATTCACACCCAATTTTCCCAAATTTCCTTTTCCCTTGTAATTTCTACATTTTTCAACCGATTCAACTCTTTTCAACATCATTCTGCAGCATTCCCCAAGTATTTATTCAACCTCTTCACCTTCACACGCAATTTCTTCAGGAATTGCAAATTCTAGTTAGTGTGAAGGTGAAGACCTTCACACTATTGTTATTGCTGTCCTTTATTATTATTATTATTATTATTATTATTATTCTACTTATTCCGCTCACTTTTTTGACGCTTAACTCCTTCCACATACTTCAACCGATTCACTCCGTTCCACTTTTCACTTATTCCAAATATTCATGACACGGCTGCTTACATTTTTTTTGTTCGAAAAATTTTCCGTTTTCACAAAATTCACGATTTTGTGGCATTTTTTTCCCCATTCATTCTTAATGGCAGATTCAACATTTCACATTTTTGTTGTTCCAGTTTGAAATTCACTTATTTCAACACATTCAAATCACATTGGGGACATTCCCAAACTTGCCAAATTCAAAAATTTCACGTTTTCACTTTTAAAATTTGCACAAAATGTTGCAAAATTTCACAAAATTTAGTTTTTCACTTCTAGTTTCTACATTTTTCCACCGATTCAACTCGTTCCAACTTTCAACTGTTCATCTTTTGCCTACCTATTCCACACCTTCCCACTTAGCAAAATTTCCAAATTTTCAATTTTGAAATTCACACCAAATTTTCCCAAAATTTAGTTTTTCCCTTCTAATTTCTACATTTTTCAACCGATTCAACCCATTCCAACTTTATTCACTTTGTTCACCTTATGCTTACTATATTCACCCCCTTCACCCCCACTTCCACAATTCAACCCTTGACCCCCACTTCCAGAGTGGCGGCCATCTTGGATTGACCCTGAAGTGCCCCAATGAACCCGGAATGAACTGGAAGTGCCCCAAATCAAACCGGAATTGACCCCAAATGAACCGGAAGTGACCTCAGGTAAACCGGAAGTGACCCCAAATCAAACCGGAAGTGACCCCAAATCAAACCGGAAGTGACCTTTTTAAACCGGAAGTGACCCCAAATAAACCGGAAGTGACCTCAGCTAGACCGGAAGTGCCTCTAAGCAAACCGGAAGTGACCCAAATAGACCGGAAGTGACCCAAATCAAACCGGAAGTGACCATATTTCAACATTAAGTGCCCAAAATACCTACATTTGCGCTAACTTTTGCAAATTTTGACCGATTAAACCCGTTTCTACATTTTAACCCCAAAAGTGAACCTCCTGAAGCCGTTTTTTTTCCTTTTGTTCCAAATTTCAAAAAATTTTGGCGCAATTTTTTTTTCTTTTAATTCCCATTCATTCTTTATTAGGATTCAAGATTTGCTCTAACTTCTACATTTTTTAACCGATTCAACTCGTTCCAACTTTCAACTGTTCAATTTTGGTTTTCTACTCTAATTTCTACTTTTTTCAACTTATTCAACCCATTCAACTTATTCAACCCATTCCACCTTTCAACTGTTCATCATTTTCCTACCTATTCCACAACTTCCCACTTACCCAAAATTCCAAAATTTCAGTTTTGAAATTCACACCCAATTTTCCCAAATTTCCTTTTCCCTTGTAATTTCTACATTTTTCAACCGATTCAACTCTTTTCAACATCATTCTGCAGCATTCCCCAAGTATTTATTCAACCTCTTCACCTTCACACGCAATTTCTTCAGGAATTGCAAATTCTAGTTATTATTATTATTCTACTTATTCCGCTCACTTTTTTGACGCTTAACTCCTTCCACATACTTCAACCGATTCACTCCGTTCCACTTTTCACTTATTCCAAATATTCATGACACGGCTGCTTACATTTTTTTTGTTCGAAAAATTTTCCGTTTTCACAAAATTCACGATTTTGTGGCATTTTTTTCCCCATTCATTCTTAATGGCAGATTCAACATTTCACATTTTTGTTGTTCCAGTTTGAAATTCACTTATTTCAACACATTCAAATCACATTGGGGACATTCCCAAACTTGCCAAATTCAAAAATTTCACGTTTTCACTTTTAAAATTTGCACAAAATTTTGCAAAATTTCACAAAATTTAGTTTTTCACTTCTAGTTTCTACATTTTTCCACCGATTCAACTCGTTCCAACTTTCAACTGTTCATCTTCTGCCTACCTATTCCACACCTTCCCACTTAGCAAAATTTCCAAATTTTCAATTTTGAAATTCACACCAAATTTTCCCAAAATTTAGTTTTTCCCTTCTAATTTCTACATTTTTCAACCGATTCAACCCATTCCAACTTTATTCACTTTGTTCACCTTATGCTTACCATATTCACCCCCTTCACCCCCACTTCCACAATTCAACCCTTGACCCCCACTTCCAGAGTGGCGGCCATCTTGGATTGACCCTGAAGTGCCCCAATGAACCCGGAATGAACTGGAAGTGCCCCAAATCAAACCGGAATTGACCCCAAATGAACCGGAAGTGACCTCAGGTAAACCGGAAGTGACCCCAAATCAAACCGGAAGTGACCCCAAATCAAACCGGAAGTGACCTTTTTTCAACCGGAAGTGACCTTTCTCAACCGGAAGTGACCCCAAATAAACCGGAAGTGACCTCAGCTGGACCGGAAGTGCCTCTAATCAAACCGGAAGTGACCCAAATCAAACCGGAAATGACCATATTTCAACATTAAGTGCCCTAAATACCTACATTTGCGCTAACTTTTGCAAATTTTGCCCGATTAAACCCATTTCAACATTTTAACCCCAAAAGTGAACCTCCTGAAGCCGTTTCTTTCCTTTTGTTCCAAATTTCAGAAACTTTTGGTGCAATTTTTTTTTCTTTTAATTCCCATTCATTCTTTATTAGGATTCAAGATTTGCTCTAACTTCTACATTTTTTAACCGATTCAACTCGTTCCAACTTTCAACTGTTCCTCTTTTGCCTTCCTATTCCACAACTTCCCACTTACCAAAAATTCTCTACAATTTTGTTTTTCTACTCTAATTTCTACATTTTCAACTTATTCAACCCATTCCACCTTTCAACTGTTCATCATTTTCCTACCTATTCCACAACTTCCCACTTACCCAAAATTCCAAATTTTCAATTTTGAAATTCACACCCAATTTTCCCAAATTTCCTTTTTCCCTTGTAATTTCTACATTTTTCAACCGATTCAACTCTTTTCAACATCATTCTGCAACATTCCCCAAGTATTTATTCAACCTCTTCACCTTCACACGCAATTTCTTCAGGAATTGCAAATTCTAGTTATTAGTGTGAAGGTGAAGACCTTCACACTATTGTTATTGCTGTCCTTTATTATTATTATTATTCTACTTATTCCGCTCACTTTTTTGACGCTTAACTCCTTCCACATACTTCAACCGATTCACTCCGTTCCACTTTTCACTTATTCCAAATATTCATGACACGGCTGCTTACATTTTTTTTGTTCGAAAAATTTTCCGTTTTCACAAAATTCACGATTTTGTGGCATTTTTTTCCCCATTCATTCTTAATGGCAGATTCAACATTTCACATTTTTGTTGTTCCAGTTTGAAATTCACTTATTTCAACACATTCAAATCACATTGGGGACATTCCCAAACTTGCCAAATTAAAAAAATTTCACGTTTTCACTTTTAAAATTTGCACAAAATTTTGCAAAATTTCACAAAATTTAGTTTTTCACTTCTAGTTTCTACATTTTTCCACCGATTCAACTCGTTCCAACTTTCAACTGTTCATCTTTTGCCTACCTATTCCACACCTTCCCACTTAGCAAAATTTCCAAATTTTCAATTTTGAAATTCACACCAAATTTTCCCAAAATTTAGTTTTTCCCTTCTAATTTCTACATTTTTCAACCGATTCAACCCATTCCAACTTTATTCACTTTCTTCACCTTATGCTTACCATATTCACCCCCTTCACCCCCACTTCCACAATTCAACACTTGACCCCCACTTCCAGAGTGGCGGCCATCTTGGATTGACCCTGAAGTGCCCCAATGAACCCGGAATGAACTGGAAGTGCCCCAAATCAAACCGGAATTGACCCCAAATGAACCGGAAGTGACCTCAGGTAAACCGGACGTGACCCCAAATCAAACCGGAAGTGACCCCAAATCAAACCGGAAGTGACCTTTTTAAACCGGAAGTGACCCCAAATAAACCGGAAGTGACCTCAGCTAGACCGGAAGTGCCTCTAATCAAACCGGAAGTGACCTAAATAGACCGGAAGTGCCTCTAATCAAACCGGAAGTGACCTAAATAGACCGGAAGTGACCCAAATCAAACCGGAAGTGACCCCAAATGAACCGGAAGTGACCTCAGGTAAACCGGAAGTGACCCCAAATCAAACCGGAAGTGACCTTTTTAAACCGGAAGTGACCTTTTTAAACCGGAAGTGACCACAAATAAACCGGAAGTGACCTCAGCTAGACCGGAAGTGCCTCTTTTCAAACCGGAAGTGACTCAAATAGACCGGAAGTGACCCAAATCAAACCGGAAGTGACCATATTTCAACATTAAGTGCCCAAAATACCTACATTTGCGCTAACTTTTGCAAATTTTGACCGATTAAACCCGTTTCTACATTTTAACCCCAAAAGTGAACCTCCTGAAGCCGTTTTTTTCCTTTTGTTCCAAATTTCAAAAGATTTTGGCGCAATTTTTTTTTCTTTTAATTCCCATTCATTCTTTATTAGGATTCAAGATTTGCTCTAACTTCTACATTTTTTAACTGATTCAACTCGTTCCAACTTTCAACTGTTCAATTTTGGTTTTCTACTCTAATTTCTACTTTTTTCAACTTATTCAACCCATTCAACTTATTCAACCCATTCCACCTTTCAACTGTTCATCATTTTCCTACCTATTCCACAACTTCCCACTTACCCAAAATTCCAAATTTTCAGTTTTGAAATTCACACCCAATTTTCCCAAATTTCCTTTTCCCTTGTAATTTCTACATTTTTCAACCGATTCAACTCTTTTCAACATCATTCTGCAGCATTCCCCAAGTATTTATTCAACCTCTTCACCTTCACACGCAATTTCTTCAGGAATTGCAAATTCTAGTTATTATTATTATTATTCTACTTATTCCGCTCACTTTTTTGACGCTTAACTCCTTCCACATACTTCAACCGATTCACTCCGTTCCACTTTTCACTTATTCCAAATATTCATGACACGGCTGCTTACATTTTTTTTGTTCGAAAAATTTTCCGTTTTCACAAAATTCACGATTTTGTGGCATTTTTTTCCCCATTCATTCTTAATGGCAGATTCAACATTTCACATTTTTGTTGTTCCAGTTTGAAATTCACTTATTTCAACACATTCAAATCACATTGGGGACATTCCCAAACTTGCCAAATTCAAAAATTTCACGTTTTCACTTTTAAAATTTGCACAAAATTTTGCAAAATTTCACAAAATTTAGTTTTTCACTTCTAGTTTCTACATTTTTCCACCGATTCAACTCGTTCCAACTTTCAACTGTTCATCTTTTGCCTACCTATTCCACACCTTCCCACTTAGCAAAATTTCCAAATTTTCAATTTTGAAATTCACACCAAATTTTCCCAAAATTTAGTTTTTCCCTTCTAATTTCTACATTTTTCAACCGATTCAACCCATTCCAACTTTATTCACTTTGTTCACCTTATGCTTACCATATTCACCCCCTTCACCCCCACTTCCACAATTCAACCCTTGACCCCCACTTCCAGAGTGGCGGCCATCTTGGATTGACCCTGAAGTGCCCCAATGAACCCGGAATGAACTGGAAGTGCCCCAAATCAAACCGGAATTGACCCCAAATGAACCGGAAGTGACCTCAGGTAAACCGGAAGTGACCCCAAATCAAACCGGAAGTGACCCCAAATCAAACCGGAAGTGACCTTTTTCAACCGGAAGTGACCTTTTTCAACCGGAAGTGACCCCAAATAAACCGGAAGTGACCTCAGCTGGACCGGAAGTGCCTCTAATCAAACCGGAAGTGACCCAAATCAAACCGGAAATGACCATATTTCAACATTAAGTGCCCTAAATACCTACATTTGCGCTAACTTTTGCAAATTTTGCCCCTTTAAACCCATTTCAACATTTTAACCCCAAAAGTGAACCTCCTGAAGCCGTTTCTTTCCTTTTGTTCCAAATTTCAGAAACTTTTGGTGCAATTTTTTTTTCTTTTAATTCCCATTCATTCTCTATTAGGATTCAAGATTTGCTCTAACTTCTACATTTTTTAACCGATTCAACTCGTTCCAACTTTCAACTGTTCCTCTTTTGCCTTCCTATTCCACAACTTCCCACTTACCAAAAATTCTCTACAATTTTGTTTTTCTACTCTAATTTCTACATTTTCAACTTATTCAACCCATTCCACCTTTCAACTGTTCATCATTTTCCTACCTATTCCACAACTTCCCACTTACCCAAAATTCCAAATTTTCAATTTTGAAATTCACACCCAATTTTCCCAAATTTCCTTTTTCCCTTGTAATTTCTACATTTTTCAACCGATTCAACTCTTTTCAACATCATTCTGCAACATTCCTCAAGTATTTATTCAACCTCTTCACCTTCACACGCAATTTCTTCAGGAATTGCAAATTCTAGTTATTATTATTATTATTCTACTTATTCCGCTCACTTTTTTGACGCTTAACTCCTTCCACATACTTCAACCGATTCACTCCGTTCCACTTTTCACTTATTCCAAATATTCATGACACGGCTGCTTACATTTTTTTTGTTCGAAAAATTTTCCGTTTTCACAAAATTCACGATTTTGTGGCATTTTTTTCCCCATTCATTCTTAATGGCAGATTCAACATTTCACATTTTTGTTGTTCCAGTTTGAAATTCACTTATTTCAACACATTCAAATCACATTGGGGACATTCCCAAACTTGCCAAATTCAAAAATTTCACGTTTTCACTTTTAAAATTTGCACAAAATTTTGCGAAATTTCACAAAATTTAGTTTTTCACTTCTAGTTTCTACATTTTTCCACCGATTCAACTCGTTCCAACTTTCAACTGTTCATCTTTTGCCTACCTATTCCACACCTTCCCACTTAGCAAAATTTTTAAATTTTCAATTTTGAAATTCACACCAAATTTTCCCAAAATTTAGTTTTTCCCTTCTAATTTCTACATTTTTCAACCGATTCAACCCATTCCAACTTTATTCACTTTGTTCACCTTATGCTTACCATATTCACCCCCTTCACCCCCACTTCCACAATTCAACCCTTGACCCCCACTTCCAGAGTGGCGGCCATCTTGGATTGACCCTGAAGTGCCCCAATGAACCCGGAATGAACTGGAAGTGCCCCAAATCAAACGGGAATTGACCCCAAATGAACCGGAAGTGACCTCAGGTAAACCGGAAGTGACCCCAAATCAAACCGGAAGTGACCCCAAATCAAACCGGAAGTGACCTTTTTAAACCGGAAGTGACCCAAAATAAACCGGAAGTGACCTCAGCTAGACCGGAAGTGCCTCTAATCAAACCGGAAGTGACCCAAATAGACCGGAAGTGACCCAAATCAAACCGGAAGTGACCATATTTCAACATTGGGTGCCTTAAATACCTACATTTGGGCTAACTTTTACAAAGTTTGGCCGATTAAACCCGTTTCAACATTTTAACCCCAAAAGTGAACCTCCTGAAGCCTTTTTTTTCCTTTTGTCCCAAATTTCAAAAAATTTTGTTGCAATTTTTTTTTCTTTTAATTCCCATTCATTCTCTATTAGGATTCAAGATTTGCTCTAACTTCTACAATTTTTAACCGATTCAATTTGTTCCAACTTTCAACTGTTCATCTTTTGCCTTCCTATTCCACAACTTCCCACTTACCAAAAATTCTCTGCAATTTTGTTTTTCTACTCTAATTTCTACATTTTTCAACTTATTCAAGCCATTCCACCTTTCAACTGTTCATAATTTTCCTACCTATTCCACAACTTCACACTTACCCAAAATTCCAAATTTTCAATTTTGAAATTCACACACAATTTTCCCAAATTTCCTTTTTCCCTTGTAATTTCTACATTTTTCAACCGATTCAAGTCTTTTCAACATCATTCTGCAGCATTCCCCAAGTCTTTATTCAACCTCTTCACCTTCACACGCAATTTCTTCAGGAATTGCAAATTCTAGTTATTATTATTATTCTACTTATTCCGCTCACTTTTTTGACGCTTAACTCCTTCCACATACTTCAACCGATTCACTCCGTTCCACTTTTCACTTATTCCAAATATTCATGACACGGCTGCTTACATTTTTTTTGTTCGAAAAATTTTCCGTTTTCACAAAATTCACGATTTTGTGGCATTTTTTTCCCCATTCATTCTTAATGGCAGATTCAACATTTCACATTTTTGTTGTTCCAGTTTGAAATTCACTTATTTCAACACATTCAAATCACATTGGGGACATTCCCAAACTTGCCAAATTCAAAAATTTCACGTTTTCACTTTTAAAATTTGCACAAAATTTTGCAAAATTTCACAAAATTTAGTTTTTCACTTCTAGTTTCTACATTTTTCCACCGATTCAACTCGTTCCAACTTTCAACTGTTCATCTTTTGCCTACCTATTCCACACCTTCCCACTTAGCAAAATTTCCAAATTTTCAATTTTGAAATTCACACCAAATTTTCCCAAAATTTAGTTTTTCCCTTCTAATTTCTACATTTTTCAACCGATTCAACCCATTCCAACTTTTTTCACTTTGTTCACCTTATGCTTACCATATTCACCCCCTTCACCCCCACTTCCACAATTCAACCCTTGACCCCCACTTCCAGAGTGGCGGCCATCTTGGATTGACCCTGAAGTGCCCCAATGAACCCGGAATGAACTGGAAGTGCCCCAAATCAAACCGGAATTGACCCCAAATGAACCGGAAGTGACCTCAGGTCAACCGGAAGTGACCCCAAATCAAACCGGAAGTGACCCCAAATCAAACCGGAAGTGACCTTTTTAAACCGGAAGTGACCCCAAATAAACCGGAAGAGACCTCAGCTGGACCGGAAGTGCCTCTAATCAAACCGGAAGTGACCCAAATAGACCGGAAGTGACCCAAATCAAACCGGAAGTGACCATATTTCAACATTAAGTGCCCAAAATACCTACATTTGCGCTAACTTTTGCAAATTTTGACCGATTAAACCCGTTTCTACATTTTAACCCCAAAAGTGAACCTCCTGAAGCCGTTTTTTTTCCTTTTGTTCCAAATTTCAAAAGATTTTGGCGCAATTTTTTTTTCTTTTAATTCCCATTCATTCTTTATTAGGATTCAAGATTTGCTCTAACTTCTACATTTTTTAACCGATTCAACTCGTTCCAACTTTCAACTGTTCAATTTTGGTTTTCTACTCTAATTTCTACTTTTTTCAACTTATTCAACCCATTCAACTTATTCAACCCATTCCACCTTTCAACTGTTCATCATTTTCCTACCTATTCCACAACTTCCCACTTACCCAAAATTCCAAAATTTGAGTTTTGAAATTCACACCCAATTTTCCCAAATTTCCTTTTCCCTTGTAATTTCTACATTTTTCAACCGATTCAACTCTTTTCAACATCATTCTGCAGCATTCCCCAAGTATTTATTCAACCTCTTCACCTTCACACGCAATTTCTTCAGGAATTGCAAATTCTAGTTATTGTGTGAAGGCGATGGCCTTCACACATATGTTATTCTACACCATTCTCTATTATTATTATTATTATTAGTGTGAAGGTGAAGACCTTCACACTATTGTTATTGCTGTCCTTTATTAGTGTGAAGGTGAAGACCTTCACACTATTGTTATTGCTGTCCTTTATTATTAGTGTGAAGGTGAAGACCTTCACACTATTGTTATTGCTGTCCTTTATTATTATTATTCTACTTATTCCGCTCACTTTTTTGACGCTTAACTCCTTCCACATACTTCAACCGATTCACTCCGTTCCACTTTTCACTTATTCCAAATATTCATGACACGGCTGCTTACATTTTTTTTGTTCGAAAAAATTTCCGTTTTCACAAAATTCACGATTTTGTGGCATTTTTTTCCCCATTCATTCTTAATGGCAGATTCAACATTTCACATTTTTGTTGTTCCAGTTTGAAATTCACTTATTTCAACACATTCAAATCACATTGGGTACATTCCCAAACTTGCCAAATTCAAAAATTTCACGTTTTCACTTTTAAAATTTGCACAAAATTTTGCAAAATTTCACAAAATTTAGTTTTTCACTTCTAGTTTCTACATTTTTCCACCGATTCAACTCGTTCCAACTTTCAACTGTTCATCTTTTGCCTACCTATTCCACACCTTCCCACTTAGCAAAATTTCCAAATTTTCAATTTTGAAATTCACACCAAATTTTCCCAAAATTTAGTTTTTCCCTTCTAATTTCTACATTTTTCAACCTATTCAACCCATTCCAACTTTATTCACTTTGTTCACCTTATGCTTACCATATTCACCAACCTTCACCCCCACTTCCACAATTCAACCCTTGACCCCCACTTCCAGAGTAGCGGCCATCTTGGATTGACCCTGAAGTGCCCCAATGAACCCGGAATGAACTGGAAGTGCCCCAAATCAAACCGGGATTGACCCCAAATGAACCGGAAGTGACCTCAGGTAAACCGGAAGTGACCCCAAATCAAACCGGAAGTGACCCCAAATCAAACCGGAAGTGACCTTTTTAAACCGGAAGTGACCTTTTTAAACCGGAAGTGACCTCAAATAAACCGGAAGTGACCTCAGCTAGACCGGAAGTGCCTCTAATCAAACCGGAAGTGACCCAAATCAAACCGGAAATGACCATATTTCAACATTAAGTGCCCTAAATACCTACATTTGCGCTAACTTTTGCAAATTTTGCCCGATTAAACCCATTTCAACATTTTAACCCCAAAAGTGAACCTCCTGAAGCCGTTTCTTTCCTTTAGTTCCAAATTTCAGAAACTTTTGATGCATTTTTTTTTCTTTTAATTCCCATTCATTCTCTATTAGGAGTCAAGATTTGACCTAACTTCTACATTTTTTAACCGATTCAACTCGTTCCAACTTTCAACTGTTCCTCTTTTGCCTTCCTATTCCACAACTTCCCACCTACCAAAAATTCTCTACAATTTTGTTTTTCTACTCTAATTTCTATATTTTCAACTTATTCAACCCATTCCACCTTTCAACTGTTCATCATTTTCCTACCTATTCCACAACTTCCCACTTACCCAAAATTCCAAATTTTCAATTTTGAAATTCACACCCAATTTTCCCAAATTTCCTTTTTCCCTTGTAATTTCTACATTTTTCAACCGATTCAACTCTTTTCAACATCATTCTGCAACATTCCCCAAGTATTTATTCAACCTCTTCACCTTCACACGCAATTTCTTCAGGAATTGCAAATTCTAGTTATTATTATTATTCTACTTATTCCGCTCACTTTTTTGACGCTTAACTCCTTCCACATACTTCAACCGATTCACTCCGTTCCACTTTTCACTTATTCCAAATATTCATGACACGGCTGCTTACATTTTTTTTGTTCGAAAAATTTTCCGTTTTCACAAAATTCACGATTTTGTGGCATTTTTTTCCCCATTCATTCTTAATGGCAGATTCAACATTTCACATTTTTGTTGTTCCAGTTTGAAATTCACTTATTTCAACACATTCAAATCACATTGGGGACATTCCCAAACTTGCCAAATTAAAAAATTTCACGTTTTCACTTTTAAAATTTGCACAAAATTTTGCAAAATTTCACAAAATTTAGTTTTTCACTTCTAGTTTCTACATTTTTCCACCGATTCAACTCGTTCCAACTTTCAACTGTTCATCTTTTGCCTACCTATTCCACACCTTCCCACTTAGCAAAATTTCCAAATTTTCAATTTTGAAATTCACACCAAATTTTCCCAAAATTTAGTTTTTTCCTTCTAATTTCTACATTTTTCAACCGATTCAACCCATTCCAACTTTATTCACTTTGTTCACCTTATGCTTACCATATTCACCCCCTTCACCCCCACTTCCACAATTCAACCCTTGACCCCCACTTCCAGAGTGGCGGCCATCTTGGATTGACCCTGAAGTGCCCCAATGAACCCGGAATGAACTGGAAGTGCCCCAAATCAAACCGGAATTGACCCCAAATGAACCGGAAGTGACCTCAGGTAAACCGGAAGTGACCCCAAATCAAACCGGAAGTGACCCCAAATCAAACCGGAAGTGACCTTTTTAAACCGGAAGTGACCCCAAATAAACCGGAAGTGACCTCAGCTAGACCGGAAGTGCCTCTAATCAAACCGGAAGTGACCTAAATAGACCGGAAGTGCCTCTAATCAAACCGGAAGTGACCTAAATAGACCGGAAGTGACCCAAATCAAACCGGAAGTGACCCCAAATGAACCGGAAGTGACCTCAGGTAAACCGGAAGTGACCCCAAATCAAACCGGAAGTGACCTTTTTAAACCGGAAGTGACCTTTTTAAACCGGAAGTGACCACAAATAAACCGGAAGTGACCTCAGCTAGACCGGAAGTGCCTCTATTCAAACCGGAAGTGACTCAAATAGACAGGAAGTGACCCAAATCAAACCGGAAGTGACCATATTTCAACATTAAGTGCCCAAAATACCTACATTTGCGCTAACTTTTGCAAATTTTGACCGGTTAAACCCGTTTCTACATTTTAACCCCAAAAGTGAACCTCCTGAAGCCGTTTTTTTCCTTTTGTTCCAAATTTCAAAAGATTTTGGCGCAATTTTTTTTTCTTTTAATTCCCATTCATTCTTTATTAGGATTCAAGATTTGCTCTAACTTCTACATTTTTTAACCGATTCAACTCGTTCCAACTTTCAACTGTTCAATTTTGGTTTTCTACTCTAATTTCTACTTTTTTCAACTTATTCAATCCATTCAACTTATTCAACCCATTCCACCTTTCAACTGTTCATCATTTTCCTACCTATTCCACAACTTCCCACTTACCCAAAATTCCAAATTTTCAGTTTTGAAATTCACACCCAATTTTCCCAAATTTCCTTTTCCCTTGTAATTTCTACATTTTTCAACCGATTCAACTCTTTTCAACATCATTCTGCAGCATTCCCCAAGTATTTATTCAACCTCTTCACCTTCACACGCAATTTCTTCAGGAATTGCAAATTCTAGTTAGTGTGAAGGTGAAGACCTTCACACTATTGTTATTGCTGTCCTTTATTAGTGTGAAGGTGAAGACCTTCACACTATTGTTATTGCTGTCCTTTATTAGTGTGAAGGTGAAGACCTTCACACTATTGTTATTGCTGTCCTTTATTAGTGTGAAGGTGAAGACCTTCACACTATTGTTATTGCTGTCCTTTATTATTATTATTATTATTCTACTTATTCCGCTCACTTTTTTGTCCGTTAACTACTTCCACATACTTCAACCGATTCACTCCATTCCACTTTTCACTGATTCCAAATATTCATGACACGGGTGCTTACATTTTTTTCGTTCAAAAAATTTTCCGTTTTCGCAAAATTCACAAAATTCCGGCAAATTCTTCCCCATTCATTCTTAATGGCAGATTCAACATTTCCCATTTGTGTTGTTCCAGTTTGAAATTCACTTATTTCAACACATTCAAATCACATTGGGGACATTCCCAAACTTGCCAAATTAAAAAATTTCACGTTTTCACTTTTAAAATTTGCACAAAATTTTGCAAAATTTCACTAAATTTAGTTTTTCACTTCTAATTTCTACATTTTTCCACCGATTCTGCTCGTTCCAACTTTCAACTGTTCATCTTTTGCCTACCTATTCCACACCTTCCCACTTAGCAAAATTTCCAAATTTTCAATTTTGAAATTCACACCAAATTTTCCAAAAATTTAGTTTTTCCCTTCTAATTTCTATATTTTTCAACCGATTCAACCCATTCCAACTTTATTCACTTTGTTCACCTTATGCTTACCATATTCACCCCCTTCACCCCCACTTCCACAATTCAACCCTTGACCCCCACTTCCAGAGTGGCGGCCATCTTGGATTGACCCTGAAGTGCCCCAATGTACGCGGAATGAACTGGAAGTGCCCCAAATCAAACCGGAATTGACCCCAAATGAACCGGAAGTGACCTCAGGTAAACCGGAAGTGACCCCAAATCAAACCGGAAGTGACCCCAAATCAAACCGGAAGTGACCTTTTTCAACCGGAAGTGACCACAAATAAACCGGAAGTGACCTCAGCTAGACCGGAAGTGCCTCTAATCAAACCGGAAGTGACCTAAATAGACCGGAAGTGCCTCTAATCAAACCGGAAGTGACCTAAATAGACCGGAAGTGACCCAAATCAAACCGGAAGTGACCCCAAATAAACCGGAAGTGACCTCAGGTAAACCGGAAGTGACCCCAAATCAAACCGGAAGTGACCTTTTTCAACCGGAAGTGACCTTTTTCAACCGGAAGTGACCCCAAATAAACCGGAAGTGACCTCAGCTAGACCGGAAGTGCCTCTAATCAAACCGGAAGTGACCCAAATCAAACCGGAAGTGACCATATTTCAACATTAAGTGCCCTAAATACCTACATTTGCGCTAACTTTTGCAAATTTTGCCCGATTAAACCCATTTCAACATTTTAACCCCAAAAGTGAACCTCCTGAAGCCGTTTTTTTCCTTTTGTTCCAAATTTCAGAAACTTTTGGTGCAATTTTTTTTTCTTTTAATTCCCATTCATTCTCTATTAGGATTCAAGATTTGCTCTAACTTCTACATTTTTTAACTGATTCAACTCGTTCCAACTTTCAACTGTTCCTCTTTTGCCTTCCTATTCCACAACTTCCCACTTACCAAAAATTCTCTACAATTTTGTTTTTCTACTCTAATTTCTACATTTTCAACTTATTCAACCCATTCCACCTTTCAACTGTTCATCATTTTCCTACCTATTTCACAACTTCCCACTTACCCAAAATTCCAAATTTTCAATTTTGAAATTCACACCCAATTTTCCCAAATTTCCTTTTCCCCTTGTAATTTCTACATTTTTCAACCGATTCAACTCTTTTCAACATCATTCTGCAACATTCCCCAAGTATTTATTCAACCTCTTCACCTTCACACGCAATTTCTTCAGGAATTGCAAATTCTAGTTATTATTATTATTATTCTACTTATTCCGCTCACTTTTTTGTCCGTTAACTACTTCCACATACTTCAACCGATTCACTCCATTCCACTTTTCCCTGATTCCAAATATTCATGACACGGGTGCTTACATTTTTTTCGTTCAAAAAATTTTCCGTTTTCGCAAAATTCACAAAATTCCGGCAAATTCGTCCCCATTCATTCTTAATGGCAGATTCAACATTTCACATTTTTGTTGTTCCAGTTTGAAATTCACTTATTTCAACACATTCAAATCACATTGGGGACATTCCCAAACTTGCCAAATTCAAAAAATTCACGTTTTCACTTTTAAAATTTGCACAAAATTTTGCAAAATTTCACTAAATTTAGTTTTTCACTTCTAATTTCTACATTTTTCCACCGATTCAACTCGTTCCAACTTTCAACTGTTCATCTTTTGCCTACCTATTCCACACCTTCCCACTTAGCAAAATTTCCAAATTTTCAATTTTGAAATTCACACCAAATTTTCCAAAAATTTAGTTTTTCCCTTCTAATTTCTATATTTTTCGACCGATTCAACCCATTCCAACTTTATTCACTTTGTTCACCTTATGCTTACCATATTCACCCCCTTCACCCCCACTTCCACAATTCAACCCTTGACCCCCACTTCCAGAGTGGCGGCCATCTTGGATTGACCCTGAAGTGCCCCAATGTACGCGGAATGAACTGGAAGTGCCCCAAATCAAACCGGGATTGACCCCAAATGAACCGGAAGTGACCTCAGGTAAACCGGAAGTGACCCCAAATCAAACCGGAAGTGACCCCAAATCAAACCGGAAGTGACCTTTTTCAACCGGAAGTGACCTTTTTAAACCGGAAGTGACCCCAAATAAACCGGAAGTGACCTCAGCTAGACCGGAAGTGCCTCTAATCAAACCGGAAGTGACCCAAATCAAACCGGAAATGACCATATTTCAACATTAAGTGCCCTAAATACCTACATTTGCGCTAACTTTTGCAAATTTTGCCCGATTAAACCCATTTCAACATTTTAACCCCAAAAGTGAACCTCCTGAAGCCGTTTTTTTCCTTTTGTTCCAAATTTCAGAAACTTTTGATGCATTTTTTTTTCTTTTAATTCCCATTCATTCTCTATTAGGATTCAAGATTTGACCTAACTTCTACATTTTTTAACCGATTCAACTCGTTCCAACTTTCAACTGTTCCTCTTTTGCCTTCCTATTCCACAACTTCCCACTTACCAAAAATTCTCTACAATTTTGTTTTTCTACTCTAATTTCTACATTTTCAACTTATTCAACCCATTCCACCTTTCAACTGTTCATCATTTTCCTACCCATTCCACAACTTCCCACTTACCCAAAATTCCAAATTTTCAATTTTGAAATTCACACCCAAATTTCCCAAATTTCCTTTTTCCCTTGTAATTTCTACATTTTTTAACCGATTCAACTCTCATCATTCTGCAACATTCCCCAAGTATTTATTCAACCTCTTCACCTTCACACGCAATTTCTTCAGGAATTGCAAATTCTAGTTATTAGTGTGAAGGTGAAGACCTTCACACTATTGTTATTGCTGTCCTTTATTATTATTATTATTATTCTACTTATTCCGCTCACTTTTTTGTCCGTTAACTACTTCCACATACTTCAACCGATTCACTCCATTCCACTTTTCCCTGATTCCAAATATTCATGACACGGGTGCTTACATTTTTTTCGTTCAAAAAATTTTCCGTTTTCGCAAAATTCACAAAATTCCGGCAAATTCTTCCCCATTCATTCTTAATGGCAGATTCAACATTTCACATTTTTGTTGTTCCAGTTTGAAATTCACTTATTTCAACACATTCAAATCACATTGGGGACATTCCCAAACTTGCCAAATTAAAAAAATTCACGTTTTCACTTTTAAAATTTGCACAAAATTTTGCAAAATTTCACTAAATTTAGTTTTTCACTTCTAATTTCTACATTTTTCCACCGATTCAACTCGTTCCAACTTTCAACTGTTCATCTTTTGCCTACCTATTCCACCCCTTCCCACTTAGCAAAATTTCCAAATTTTCAATTTTGAAATTCACACCAAATTTTCCAAAAATTTAGTTTTTCCCTTCTAATTTCTATATTTTTCGACCGATTCAACCCATTCCAACTTTATTCACTTTGTTCACCTTATGCTTACCATATTCACCCCCTTCACCCCCACTTCCACAATTCAACCCTTGACCCCCACTTCCAGAGTGGCGGCCATCTTGGATTGACCCTGAAGTGCCCCAATGTACGCGGAATGAACTGGAAGTGCCCCAAATCAAACCGGGATTGACCCCAAATGAACCGGAAGTGACCTCAGGTAAACCGGAAGTGACCCCAAATCAAACCGGAAGTGACCCCAAATCAAACCGGAAGTGCCCTTTTTAAACCGGAAGTGACCTTTTTAAACCGGAAGTGACCTCAAATAAACCGGAAGTGACCTCAGCTAGACCGGAAGTGCCTCTAATCAAACCGGAAGTGACCCAAATCAAACCGGAAATGACCATATTTCAACATTAAGTGCCCTAAATACCTACATTTGCGCTAACTTTTGCAAATTTTGCCCGATTAAACCCATTTCAACATTTTAACCCCAAAAGTGAACCTCCTGAAGCCGTTTTTTTCCTTTTGTTCCAAATTTCAGAAACTTTTGATGCATTTTTTTTTCTTTTAATTCCCATTCATTCTCTATTAGGATTCAAGATTTGACCTAACTTCTACATTTTTTAACCGATTCAACTCGTTCCAACTTTCAACTGTTCCTCTTTTGCCTTCCTATTCCACAACTTCCCACTTACCAAAAATTCTCTACAATTTTGTTTTTCTACTCTAATTTCTACATTTTCAACTTATTCAACCCATTCCACCTTTCAACTGTTCATCATTTTCCTACCTATTCCACAACTTCCCACTTACCCAAAATTCCAAATTTTCAATTTTGAAATTCACACCCAATTTTCCCAAATTTCCTTTTTCCCTTGTAATTTCTACATTTTTCAACCGATTCAACTCTTTTCAACATCATTCTGCAACATTCCCCAAGTATTTATTCAACCTCTTCACCTTCACACGCAATTTCTTCAGGAATTGCAAATTCTAGTTATTATTATTATTCTACTTATTCCGCTCACTTTTTTGTCCGTTAACTACTTCCACATACTTCAACCGATTCACTCCATTCCACTTTTCACTGATTCCAAATATTCATGACACGGGTGCTTACATTTTTTTCGTTCAAAAAATTTTCCGTTTTCGCAAAATTCACAAAATTCCGGCAAATTCTTCCCCATTCATTCTTAATGGCAGATTCAACATTTCACATTTGTGTTGTTCCAGTTTGAAATTCACTTATTTCAACACATTCAAATCACATTGGGGACATTCCCAAACTTGCCAAATTCAAAAATTTCACGTTTTCACTTTTAAAATTTGCACAAAATTTTGCAAAATTTCACTAGATTTAGTTTTTCACTTCTAATTTCTACATTTTTCCACCGATTCTGCTCGTTCCAACTTTCAACTGTTCATCTTTTGCCTACCTATTCCACACCTTCCCACTTAGCAAAATTTCCAAATTTTCAATTTTGAAATTCACACCAAATTTTCCAAAAATTTAGTTTTTCCCTTCTAATTTCTATATTTTTCAACCGATTCAACCCATTCCAACTTTATTCACTTTGTTCACCTTATGCTTACCATATTCACCCCCTTCACCCCCACTTCCACAATTCAACCCTTGACCCCCACTTCCAGATTGGCGGCCATCTTGGATTGACCCTGAGTGCCCCAATGTACGCGGAATGAACTGGAAGTGCCCCAAATCAAACCGGAATTGACCCCAAATGAACCGGAAGTGACCTCAGGTAAACCGGAAGTGACCCCAAATCAAACCGGAAGTGACCCCAAATCAAACCGGAAGTGACCTTTTTAAACCGGAAGTGACCCCAAATAAACCGGAAGTGACCTCAGCTAGACCGGAAGTGCCTCTAATCAAACCGGAAGTGACCTAAATAGACCGGAAGTGCCTCTAATCAAACCGGAAGTGACCTTAATAGACCGGAAGTGACCCAAATCAAACCGGAAGTGACCCCAAATGAACCGGAAGTGACCTCAGGTAAACCGGAAGTGACCCCAAATCAAACCGGAAGTGACCTTTTTAAACCGGAAGTGACCTTTTTCAACCGGAAGTGACCCCAAATAAACCGGAAGTGACCTCAGCTGGACCGGAAGTGCCTCTAATCAAACCGGAAGTGACCCAAATCAAACCGGAAATGACCATATTTCAACATTAAGTCCCCTAAATACCTACATTTGCGCTAACTTTTGCAAATTTTGCCCGATTAAACCCATTTCAACATTTTAACCCCAAAAGTGAACCTCCTGAAGCCGTTTCTTTCCTTTTGTTCCAAATTTCAGAAACTTTTGGTGCAATTTTTTTTTCTTTTAATTCCCATTCATTCTCTATTAGGATTCAAGATTTGCTCTAACTTCTACATTTTTTAACCGATTCAACTCGTTCCAACTTTCAACTGTTCCTCTTTTGCCTTCCTATTCCACAACTTCCCACTTACCAAAAATTCTCTACAATTTTGTTTTTCTACTCTAATTTCTACATTTTCAACTTATTCAACCCATTCCACCTTTCAACTGTTCATCATTTTCCTACCTATTCCACAACTTCCCACTTACCCAAAATTCCAAATTTTCAATTTTGAAATTCACACCCAATTTTCCCAAATTTCCTTTTTCCCTTGTAATTTCTACATTTTTCAACCGATTCATCATTCTGCAACATTCCCCAAGTATTTATTCAACCTCTTCACCTTCACACGCAATTTCTTCAGGAATTGCAAATTCTAGTTATTAGTGTGAAGGTGAAGACCTTCACACTATTGTTATTGCTGTCCTTTATTATTATTATTATTCTACTTATTCCGCTCACTTTTTTGACGCTTAACTCCTTCCACATACTTCAACCGATTCACTCCGTTCCACTTTTCACTTATTCCAAATATTCATGACACGGCTGCTTACATTTTTTTTGTTCGAAAAATTTTCCGTTTTCACAAAATTCACGATTTTGTGGCATTTTTTTCCCCATTCATTCTTAATGGCAGATTCAACATTTCACATTTTTGTTGTTCCAGTTTGAAATTCACTTATTTCAACACATTCAAATCACATTGGGGACATTCCCAAACTTGCCAAATTCAAAAATTTCACGTTTTCACTTTTAAAATTTGCACAAAATTTTGCAAAATTTCACAAAATTTAGTTTTTCACTTCTAGTTTCTACATTTTTCCACCGATTCAACTCGTTCCAACTTTCAACTGTTCATCTTTTGCCTACCTATTCCACACCTTCCCACTTAGCAAAATTTCCAAATTTTCAATTTTGAAATTCACACCAAATTTTCCCAAAATTTAGTTTTTCCCTTCTAATTTCTACATTTTTCAACCGATTCAACCCATTCCAACTTTATTCACTTTGTTCACCTTATGCTTACCATATTCACCCCCTTCACCCCCACTTCCACAATTCAACCCTTGACCCCCACTTCCAGAGTGGCGGCCATCTTGGATTGACCCTGAAGTGCCCCAATGAACCCGGAATGAACTGGAAGTGCCCCAAATCAAACCGGAATTGACCCCAAATGAACCGGAAGTGACCTCAGGTAAACCGGAAGTGACCCCAAATCAAACCGGAAGTGACCCCAAATCAAACCGGAAGTGACCTTTTTAAACCGGAAGTGACCCCAAATAAACCGGAAGTGACCTCAGCTAGACCGAAAGTGCCTCTAATCAAACCGGAAGTGACCTAAATAGACCGGAAGTGCCTCTAATCAAACCGGAAGTGACCTAAATAGACCGGAAGTGACCCAAATCAAACCGGAAGTGACCCCAAATGAACCGGAAGTGACCTCAGGTAAACCGGAAGTGACCCCAAATCAAACCGGAAGTGACCCCAAATCAAACCGGAAGTGACCTTTTTCAACCGGAAGTGACCTTTTTAAACCAGAAGTGACCCCAAATAAACCGGAAGTGACCTCAGCTAGACCGGAAGTGCCTCTAATCAAACCGGAAGTGACCCAAATCAAACCGGAAATGACCATATTTCAACATTAAGTGCCCTAAATACCTGCATTTGCGCTAACTTTTGCAAATTTTGCCCGATTAAACCCATTTCAACATTTTAACCCCAAAAGTGAACCTCCTGAAGCCGTTTCTTTCCTTTTGTTCCAAATTTCAGAAACTTTTGGTGCAATTTTTTTTTCTTTTAATTCCCATTCATTCTCTATTAGGATTCAAGATTTGCTCTAACTTCTACATTTTTTAACCGATTCAACTCGTTCCAACTTTCAACTGTTCCTCTTTTGCCTTCCTATTCCACAACTTTCCACTTACCAAAAATTCTCTACAATTTTGTTTTTCTACTCTAATTTCTACATTTTCAACTTATTCAACCCATTCCACCTTTCAACTGTTCATCATTTTCCTACCTATTCCACAACTTCCCACTTACCCAAAACTCCAAATTTTCAATTTTGAAATTCACACCCAATTTTCCCAAATTTCCTTTTTCCCTTGTAATTTCTACATTTTTCAACCGATTCAACTCTTTTCAACATCATTCTGCAACATTCCCCAAGTATTTATTCAACCTCTTCACCTTCACACGCAATTTCTTCAGGAATTGCAAATTCTAGTTATTATTATTATTCTACTTATTCCGCTCACTTTTTTGTCCGTTAACTACTTCCACATACTTCAACCGATTCACTCCATTCCACTTTTCACTGATTCCAAATATTCATGACACGGGTGCTTACATTTTTTTCGTTCAAAAAATTTTCCGTTTTCGCAAAATTCACAAAATTCCGGCAAATTCTTCCCCATTCATTCTTAATGGCAGATTCAACATTTCACATTTTTGTTGTTCCAGTTTGAAATTCACTTATTTCAACACATTCAAATCACATTGGGGACATTCCCAAACTTGCCAAATTCAAAAATTTCACGTTTTCACTTTTAAAATTTGCACAAAATTTTGCAAAATTTCACTAAATTTAGTTTTTCACTTCTAATTTCTACATTTTTCCACCGATTCAACTCGTTCCAACTTTCAACTGTTCATCTTTTGCCTACCTATTCCACACCTTCCCACTTAGCAAAATTTCCAAATTTTCAATTTTGAAATTCACACCAAATTTTCCAAAAATTTAGTTTTTCCCTTCTAATTTCTATATTTTTCGACCGATTCAACCCATTCCAACTTTATTCACTTTGTTCACCTTATGCTTACCATATTCACCCCCTTCACCCCCACTTCCACAATTCAACCCTTGACCCCCACTTCCAGAGTGGCGGCCATCTTGGATTGACCCTGAAGTGCCCCAATGTACGCGGAATGAACTGGAAGTGCCCCAAATCAAACCGGGATTGACCCCAAATGAACCGGAAGTGACCTCAGGTAAACCGGAAGTGACCCCAAATCAAACCGGAAGTGACCCCAAATCAAACCGGAAGTGACCTTTTTCAACCGGAAGTGACCTTTTTAAACCGGAAGTGACCCCAAATAAACCGGAAGTGACCTGAGCTAGGCCGGAAGTGCCTCTAATCAAACCGGAAGTGACCCAAATCAAACCGGAAATGACCATATTTCAACATTAAGTGCCCTAATTACCTACATTTGCGCTAACTTTTGCAAATTTTGCCCGATTAAACCCATTTCAACATTTTAACCCCAAAAGTGAACCTCCTGAAGCCGTTTTTTTCCTTTTGTTCCAAATTTCAGAAACTTATTCAACCCATTCGACCTTTCAACTGTTCATCATTTTCCTACCTATTCCACAACTTCCCACTTACCCAAAATTCCAAATTTTCAATTTTGTAACTCACACCCAATTTTCCCAAATTTCCTTTTTCCCTTGTAATTTCTACATTTTTCAACCGATTCAACTCTTTTCAACATCATTCTGCAGCATTCCCCAAGTATTTATTCAACCTCTTCACCTTCACACGCAATTTCTTCAGGAATTGCAATTTCTAGTTATTAGTGTGAAGGTGAAGACCTTCACACTATTGTTATTGCTGTCCTTTATTAGTGTGAAGGTGAAGACCTTCACACTATTGTTATTGCTGTCCTTTATTATTATTATTCTACTTATTCCGCTCACTTTTTTGACGCTTAACTACTTCCACATACTTCAACCGATTCACTCCGTTCCACTTTTCACTGATTCCAAATATTCATGACACGGCTGCTTACATTTTTTTCGTTCAAAAAATTTTCCGTTTTCACAAAATTCACGATTTTGTGGCATTTTTTTCCCCATTCATTCTTAATGGCAGATTCAACATTTCACGTTTTTGTTGTTCCAGTTTGAAATTCACTTATTTCAACACATTCAAATCACATTGGGGACATTCCCAAACTTGCCAAATTCAAAAATTTCACGTTTTCACATTTAAAATTTGCACAAAATTTTGCAAAATTTCACAAAATTTAGTTTTTCACTTCTAATTTCTACATTTTTCCACCGATTCAACTCGTTCCAACTTTCAACTGTTCATCTTTTGCCTACCTATTCCACACCTTCCCACTTACCAAAATTTCCAAATTTTCAATTTTGAAATTCACACCAAATTTTCCAAAAATTTAGTTTTTCCCTTCTAATTTCTACATTTTTCAACCGATTCAACTCATTCCAACTTCATTCCCTTTGTTCACCTTATGCTTACCATATTCACCCCCTTCACCCCCACTTCCACAATTCAACCCTTGACCCCCACTTCCAGAGTGGCGGACATCTTGGATTGACCCTGAAGTGCCCCAATGAACTCGGAATGAACCGGAAGTGCCCCAAATCAAACCGGAATTGACCCCGAATGAACCGGAAGTGACCTCAGGTAAACCGGAAGTGACCCCAAATCAAACCGGAAGTGACCCCAAATCAAACCGGAAGTGACCTTTTTAAACCGGAAGTGACCCCAAATAAACCGGAAGTGACCTCAGCTAGACCGGAAGTGCCTCTAATCAAACCGGAAGTGACCTAAATAGACCGGAAGTGCCTCTAATCAAACCGAAAGTGACCTAAAGAGACCGGAAGTGACCCAAATCAAACCGGAAGTGACCCCAAATGAACCGGAAGTGACCTCAGGTAAACCGGAAGTGACCCCAAATCAAACCGGAAGTGACCTTTTTAAACCGGAAGTGACCTTTTTAAACCGGAAGTGACCCCAAATAAACCGGAAGTGACCTCAGCTAGACCGGAAGTGCCTCTATTCAAACCGGAAGTGACTCAAATAGACCGGAAGTGACCCAAATCAAACTGGAAGTGACCCCAAATGAACCGGAAGTGACCTTAGGTAAATCGGAAGTGACCCCAAATCAAACTGGAAGTGACCTTTTAAAACCGGAAGGGTCCCCAAATCAAACCGGAAGTGACCCCAAATCAAACCGGAAGTGACCTTTTTCAACCGGAAGTGACCTTTTTAAACCGGAAGTGACCCCAAATAAACCGGAAGTGACCTCAGCTAGACCGGAAGTGCCTCTAATCAAACCGGAAGTGACCCAAATCAAACCGGAAGTGACCATATTTCAACATTAAGTGCCCTAATTACCTACATTTGCGCTAACTTTTGCAAATTTTGCCCGATTAAACCCATTTCAACATTTTAACCCCAAAAGTGAACCTCCTGAAGCCGTTTTTTTCCTTTTGTTCCAAATTTCAGAAACTTTTGGTGCAATTTTTTTTTCTTTTAATTCCCATTCATTCTCTATTAGGATTCAAGATTTGCTCTAACTTCTACATTTTTTAACCGATGCAACTCGTTCCAACTTTCAACTGTTCCTCTTTTGCCTTCCTATTCCACAACTTCCCACTTACCAAAAATTATCTACAATTTTGTTTTTCTACTCTAATTTCTACATTTTCAACTTATTCAACCCATTCCACCTTTCAACTGTTCATCATTTTCCTACCTATTCCACAACTTCCCACTTACCCAAAATTCCAAATTTTCAATTTTGAAATTCACACCCAATTTTCCCAAATTTCCTTTTTCCCTTGTAATTTCTACATTTTTCAACCGATTCAACTCTTTTCAACATCATTCTGCAACATTCCCCAAGTATTTATTCAACCTCTTCACCTTCACACGCAATTTCTTCAGGAATTGCAAATTCTAGTTATTATTATTCTACTTATTCCGCTCACTTTTTTGACGCTTAACTCCTTCCACATACTTCAACCGATTCACTCCGTTCCACTTTTCACTTATTCCAAATATTCATGACACGGCTGCTTACATTTTTTTTGTTCGAAAAATTTTCCGTTTGCACAAAATTCACGATTTTGTGGCATTTTTTTCCCCATTCATTCTTAATGGCAGATTCAACATTTCACATTTTTGTTGTTCCAGTTTGAAATTCACTTATTTCAACACATTCAAATCACATTGGGGACATTCCCAAACTTGCCAAATTCAAAAATTTCACGTTTTCACTTTTAAAATTTGCACAAAATTTTGCAAAATTTCACAAAATTTAGTTTTTCACTTCTAGTTTCTACATTTTTCCACCGATTCAACTCGTTCCAACTTTCAACTGTTCATCTTTTGCCTACCTATTCCACACCTTCCCACTTAGCAAAATTTCCAAATTTTCAATTTTGAAATTCACACCAAATTTTCCCAAAATTTAGTTTTTCCCTTCTAATTTCTACATTTTTCAACCGATTCAACCCATTCCAACTTTATTCACTTTGTTCACCTTATGCTTACCATATTCACCCCCTTCACCCCCACTTCCACAATTCAACCCTTGACCCCCACTTCCAGAGTGGCGGCCATCTTGGATTGACCCTGAAGTGCCCCAATGAACCCGGAATGAACTGGAAGTGCCCAAAATCAAACCGGGATTGACCCCAAATGAACCGGAAGTGACCTCAGGTAAACCGGAAGTGACCCCAAATCAAACCGGAAGTGACCCCAAATCAAACCGGAAGTGACCTTTTTCAACCGGAAGTGACCTTTTTCAACCGGAAGTGACCCCAAATAAACCGGAAGTGACCTCAGCTAGACCGGAAGTGCCTCTAATCAAACCGGAAGTGACCCAAATCAAACCGGAAATGACCATATTTCAACATTAAGTGCCCTAAATACCTGCATTTGCGCTAACTTTTGCAAATTTTGCCCGATTAAACCCATTTCAACATTTTAACCCCAAAAGTGAACCTCCTGAAGCCGTTTCTTTCCTTTTGTTCCAAATTTCAGAAACTTTTGGTGCAATTTTTTTTTCTTTTAATTCCCATTCATTCTCTATTAGGATTCAAGATTTGCTCTAACTTCTACATTTTTTAACCGATTCAACTCGTTCCAACTTTCAACTGTTCCTCTTTTGCCTTCCTATTCCACAACTTCCCACTTACCAAAAATTCTCTACAATTTTGTTTTTCTACTCTAATTTCTACATTTACAACTTATTCAACCCATTTCACCTTTCAACTGTTCATCATTTTCCTACCTATTCCACAACTTCCCACTTACCCAAAATTCCAAATTTTCTATTTTGAAATTCACACCCAATTTTCCCAAATTTCCTTTTTCCCTTGTAATTTCTACATTTTTCAACCGATTCAACTCTTTTCAACATCATTCTGCAACATTCCCCAAGTATTTATTCAACCTCTTCACCTTCACACGCAATTTCTTCAGGAATTGCAAATTCTAGTTATTATTATTATTCTACTTATTCCGCTCACTTTTTTGTCCGTTAACTACTTCCACATACTTCAACCGATTCACTCCATTCCACTTTTCCCTGATTCCAAATATTCATGACACGGGTGCTTACATTTTTTTCGTTCAAAAAATTTTCCGTTTTCGCAAAATTCACAAAATTCCGGCAAATTCTTCCCCATTCATTCTTAATGGCAGATTCAACATTTCACATTTTTGTTGTTCCAGTTTGAAATTCACTTATTTCAACACATTCAAATCACATTGGGGACATTCCCAAACTTGCCAAATTAAAAAAATTCACGTTTTCACTTTTAAAATTTGCACAAAATTTTGCAAAATTTCACTAAATTTAGTTTTTCACTTCTAATTTCTACATTTTTCCACCGATTCAACTCGTTCCAACTTTCAACTGTTCATCTTTTGCCTACCTATTCCACCCCTTCCCACTTAGCAAAATTTCCAAATTTTCAATTTTGAAATTCACACCAAATTTTCCAAAAATTTAGTTTTTCCCTTCTAATTTCTATATTTTTCGACCGATTCAACCCATTCCAACTTTATTCACTTTGTTCACCTTATGCTTACCATATTCACCCCCTTCACCCCCACTTCCACAATTCAACCCTTGACCCCCACTTCCAGAGTGGCGGCCATCTTGGATTGACCCTGAAGTGCCCCAATGTACGCGGAATGAACTGGAAGTGCCCCAAATCAAACCGGGATTGACCCCAAATGAACCGGAAGTGACCTCAGGTAAACCGGAAGTGACCCCAAATCAAACCGGAAGTGACCCCAAATCAAACCGGAAGTGACCTTTTTAAACCGGAAGTGACCTTTTTAAACCGGAAGTGACCTCAAATAAACCGGAAGTGACCTCAGCTAGACCGGAAGTGCCTCTAATCAAACCGGAAGTGACCCAAATCAAACCGGAAATGACCATATTTCAACATTAAGTGCCCTAAATACCTACATTTGCGCTAACTTTTGCAAATTTTGCCCGATTAAACCCATTTCAACATTTTAACCCCAAAAGTGAACCTCCTGAAGCCGTTTTTTTCCTTTTGTTCCAAATTTCAGAAACTTTTGATGCATTTTTTTTTCTTTTAATTCCCATTCATTCTCTATTAGGATTCAAGATTTGACCTAACTTCTACATTTTTTAACCGATTCAACTCGTTCCAACTTTCAACTGTTCCTCTTTTGCCTTCCTATTCCACAACTTCCCACTTACCAAAAATTCTCTACAATTTTGTTTTTCTACTCTAATTTCTACATTTTCAACTTATTCAACCCATTCCACCTTTCAACTGTTCATCATTTTCCTACCTATTCCACAACTTCCCACTTACCCAAAATTCCAAATTTTCAATTTTGAAATTCACACCCAATTTTCCCAAATTTCCTTTTTCCCTTGTAATTTCTACATTTTTCAACCGATTCAACTCTTTTCAACATCATTCTGCAACATTCCCCAAGTATTTATTCAACCTCTTCACCTTCACACGCAATTTCTTCAGGAATTGCAAATTCTAGTTAGTGTGAAGGTGAAGACCTTCACACTATTGTTATTGCTGTCCTTTATTATTATTATTATTATTCTACTTATTCCGCTCACTTTTTTGTCCGTTAACTACTTCCACATACTTCAACCGATTCACTCCATTCCACTTTTCACTGATTCCAAATATTCATGACACGGGTGCTTACATTTTTTTCGTTCAAAAAATTTTCCGTTTTCGCAAAATTCACAAAATTCCGGCAAATTCTTCCCCATTCATTCTTAATGGCAGATTCAACATTTCCCATTTGTGTTGTTCCAGTTTGAAATTCACTTATTTCAACACATTCAAATCACATTGGGGACATTCCCAAACTTGCCAAATTAAAAAATTTCACGTTTTCACTTTTAAAATTTGCACAAAATTTTGCAAAATTTCACTAAATTTAGTTTTTCACTTCTAATTTCTACATTTTTCCACCGATTCTGCTCGTTCCAACTTTCAACTGTTCATCTTTTGCCTACCTATTCCACACCTTCCCACTTAGCAAAATTTCCAAATTTTCAATTTTGAAATTCACACCAAATTTTCCAAAAATTTAGTTTTTCCCTTCTAATTTCTATATTTTTCAACCGATTCAACCCATTCCAACTTTATTCACTTTGTTCACCTTATGCTTACCATATTCACCCCCTTCACCCCCACTTCCACAATTCAACCCTTGACCCCCACTTCCAGAGTGGCGGCCATCTTGGATTGACCCTGAAGTGCCCCAATGTACGCGGAATGAACTGGAAGTGCCCCAAATCAAACCGGAATTGACCCCAAATGAACCGGAAGTGACCTCAGGTAAACCGGAAGTGACCCCAAATCAAACCGGAAGTGACCCCAAATCAAACCGGAAGTGACCTTTTTCAACCGGAAGTGACCACAAATAAACCGGAAGTGACCTCAGCTAGACCGGAAGTGCCTCTAATCAAACCGGAAGTGACCTAAATAGACCGGAAGTGCCTCTAATCAAACCGGAAGTGACCTAAATAGACCGGAAGTGACCCAAATCAAACCGGAAGTGACCCCAAATAAACCGGAAGTGACCTCAGGTAAACCGGAAGTGACCCCAAATCAAACCGGAAGTGACCTTTTTCAACCGGAAGTGACCTTTTTCAACCGGAAGTGACCCCAAACAAACCGGAAGTGACCTCAGCTAGACCGGAAGTGCCTCTAATCAAACCGGAAGTGACCCAAATCAAACCGGAAGTGACCATATTTCAACATTAAGTGCCCTAAATACCTACATTTGCGCTAACTTTTGCAAATTTTGCCCGATTAAACCCATTTCAACATTTTAACCCCAAAAGTGAACCTCCTGAAGCCGTTTTTTTCCTTTTGTTCCAAATTTCAGAAACTTTTGGTGCAATTTTTTTTTCTTTTAATTCCCATTCATTCTCTATTAGGATTCAAGATTTGCTCTAACTTCTACATTTTTTAACTGATTCAACTCGTTCCAACTTTCAACTGTTCCTCTTTTGCCTTCCTATTCCACAACTTCCCACTTACCAAAAATTCTCTACAATTTTGTTTTTCTACTCTAATTTCTACATTTTCAACTTATTCAACCCATTCCACCTTTCAACTGTTCATCATTTTCCTACCTATTTCACAACTTCCCACTTACCCAAAATTCCAAATTTTCAATTTTGAAATTCACACCCAATTTTCCCAAATTTCCTTTTCCCCTTGTAATTTCTACATTTTTCAACCGATTCAACTCTTTTCAACATCATTCTGCAACATTCCCCAAGTATTTATTCAACCTCTTCACCTTCACACGCAATTTCTTCAGGAATTGCAAATTCTAGTTATTATTATTATTCTACTTATTCCGCTCACTTTTTTGTCCGTTAACTACTTCCACATACTTCAACCGATTCACTCCATTCCACTTTTCCCTGATTCCAAATATTCATGACACGGGTGCTTACATTTTTTTCGTTCAAAAAATTTTCCGTTTTCGCAAAATTCACAAAATTCCGGCAAATTCTTCCCCATTCATTCTTAATGGCAGATTCAACATTTCACATTTTTGTTGTTCCAGTTTGAAATTCACTTATTTCAACACATTCAAATCACATTGGGGACATTCCCAAACTTGCCAAATTAAAAAAATTCACGTTTTCACTTTTAAAATTTGCACAAAATTTTGCAAAATTTCACTAAATTTAGTTTTTCACTTCTAATTTCTACATTTTTCCACCGATTCAACTCGTTCCAACTTTCAACTGTTCATCTTTTGCCTACCTATTCCACCCCTTCCCACTTAGCAAAATTTCCAAATTTTCAATTTTGAAATTCACACCAAATTTTCCAAAAATTTAGTTTTTCCCTTCTAATTTCTATATTTTTCGACCGATTCAACCCATTCCAACTTTATTCACTTTGTTCACCTTATGCTTACCATATTCACCCCCTTCACCCCCACTTCCACAATTCAACCCTTGACCCCCACTTCCAGAGTGGCGGCCATCTTGGATTGACCCTGAAGTGCCCCAATGTACGCGGAATGAACTGGAAGTGCCCCAAATCAAACCGGGATTGACCCCAAATGAACCGGAAGTGACCTCAGGTAAACCGGAAGTGACCCCAAATCAAACCGGAAGTGACCCCAAATCAAACCGGAAGTGCCCTTTTTAAACCCGAAGTGACCTTTTTAAACCGGAAGTGACCTCAAATAAACCGGAAGTGACCTCAGCTAGACCGGAAGTGCCTCTAATCAAACCGGAAGTGACCCAAATCAAACCGGAAATGACCATATTTCAACATTAAGTGCCCTAAATACCTACATTTGCGCTAACTTTTGCAAATTTTGCCCGATTAAACCCATTTCAACATTTTAACCCCAAAAGTGAACCTCCTGAAGCCGTTTTTTTCCTTTTGTTCCAAATTTCAGAAACTTTTGATGCATTTTTTTTTCTTTTAATTCCCATTCATTCTCTATTAGGATTCAAGATTTGACCTAACTTCTACATTTTTTAACCGATTCAACTCGTTCCAACTTTCAACTGTTCCTCTTTTGCCTTCCTATTCCACAACTTCCCACTTACCAAAAATTCTCTACAATTTTGTTTTTCTACTCTAATTTCTACATTTTCAACTTATTCAACCCATTCCACCTTTCAACTGTTCATCATTTTCCTACCTATTCCACAACTTCCCACTTACCCAAAATTCCAAATTTTCAATTTTGAAATTCACACCCAATTTTCCCAAATTTCCTTTTTCCCTTGTAATTTCTACATTTTTCAACCGATTCAACTCTTTTCAACATCATTCTGCAACATTCCCCAAGTATTTATTCAACCTCTTCACCTTCACACGCAATTTCTTCAGGAATTGCAAATTCTAGTTAGTGTGAAGGTGAAGACCTTCACACTATTGTTATTGCTGTCCTTTATTATTAGTGTGAAGGTGAAGACCTTCACACTATTGTTATTGCTGTCCTTTATTATTATTATTATTATTATTAGTGTGAAGGTGAAGACCTTCACACTATTGTTATTGCTGTCCTTTATTATTATTATTATTCTACTTATTCCGCTCACTTTTTTGACGCTTAACTCCTTCCACATACTTCAACCGATTCACTCCGTTCCACTTTTCACTTATTCCAAATATTCATGACACGGCTGCTTACATTTTTTTTGTTCGAAAAATTTTCCGTTTTCGCAAAATTCACGATTTTGTGGCATTTTTTTCCCCATTCATTCTTAATGGCAGATTCAACATTTCACATTTTTGTTGTTCCAGTTTGAAATTCACTTATTTCAACACATTCAAATCACATTGGGGACATTCCCAAACTTGCCAAATTCAAAAATTTCACGTTTTCACTTTTAAAATTTGCACAAAATTTTGCAAAATTTCACAAAATTTAGTTTTTCACTTCTAGTTTCTACATTTTTCCACCGATTCAACTCGTTCCAACTTTCAACTGTTCATCTTTTGCCTACCTATTCCACACCTTCCCACTTAGCAAAATTTCCAAATTTTCAATTTTGAAATTCACACCAAATTATCCCAAAATTTAGTTTTTCCCTTCTAATTTCTACATTTTTCAACCGATTCAACCCATTCCAACTTTATTCACTTTGTTCACCTTATGCTTACCATATTCACCCCCTTCACCCCCACTTCCACAATTCAACCCTTGACCCCCACTTCCAGAGTGGCGGCCATCTTGGATTGACCCTGAAGTGCCCCAATGAACCCGGAATGAACTGGAAGTGCCCCAAATCAAACCGGAATTGACCCCAAATGAACCGGAAGTGACCTCAGGTAAACCGGAAGTGACCCCAAATCAAACCGGAAGTGACCCCAAATCAAACCGGAAGTGACCTTTTTAAACCGGAAGTGACCCCAAATAAACCGGAAGTGACCTCAGCTAGACCGGAAGTGCCTCTAATCAAACCGGAAGTGACCTAAATAGACCGGAAGTGCCTCTAATCAAACCGGAAGTGACCTAAAGAGACCGGAAGTGACCCAAATCAAACCGGAAGTGACCCCAAATGAACCGGAAGTGACCTCAGGTAAACCGGAAGTGACCCCAAATCAAACCGGAAGTGACCTTTTTCAACCGGAAGTGACCTTTTTCAACCGGAAGTGACCCCAAATAAACCGGAAGTGACCTCAGCTGGACCGGAAGTGCCTCTAATCAAACCGGAAGTGACCCAAATCAAACCGGAAATGACCATATTTCAACATTAAGTGCCCTAAATACCTACATTTGCGCTAACTTTTGCAAATTTTGCCCGATTAAACCCATTTCAACATTTTAACCCCAAAAGTGAACCTCCTGAAGCCGTTTCTTTCCTTTTGTTCCAAATTTCAGAAACTTTTGGTGCAATTTTTTTTTCTTTTAATTCCCATTCATTCTCTATTAGGATTCAAGATTTGCTCTAACTTCTACATTTTTTAACCGATTCAACTCGTTCCAACTTTCAACTGTTCCTCTTTTGCCTTCCTATTCCACAACTTCCCACTTACCAAAAATTCTCTACAATTTTGTTTTTCTACTCTAATTTCTACATTTTCAACTTATTCAACCCATTCCACCTTTCAACTGTTCATCATTTTCCTACCTATTCCACAACTTCCCACTTACCCAAAATTCCAAATTTTCAATTTTGAAATTCACACCCAATTTTCCCGAATTTCCTTTTTCCCTTGTAATTTCTACATTTTTCAACCGATTCAACTCTTTTCAACATCATTCTGCAACATTCCCCAAGTATTTATTCAACCTCTTCACCTTCACACGCAATTTCTTCAGGAATTGCAAATTCTAGTTATTATTATTATTCTACTTATTCCGCTCACTTTTTTGACGCTTAACTCCTTCCACATACTTCAACCGATTCACTCCGTTCCACTTTTCACTTATTCCAAATATTCATGACACGGCTGCTTACATTTTTTTTGTTCGAAAAATTTTCCGTTTTCGCAAAATTCACGATTTTGTGGCATTTTTTTCCCCATTCATTCTTAATGGCAGATTCAACATTTCACATTTTTGTTGTTCCAGTTTGAAATTCACTTATTTCAACACATTCAAATCACATTGGGGACATTCCCAAACTTGCCAAATTCAAAAATTTCACGTTTTCACTTTTAAAATTTGCACAAAATTTTGCAAAATTTCACAAAATTTAGTTTTTCACTTCTAGTTTCTACATTTTTCCACCGATTCAACTCGTTCCAACTTTCAACTGTTCATCTTTTGCCTACCTATTCCACACCTTCCCACTTAGCAAAATTTCCAAATTTTCAATTTTGAAATTCACACCAAATTATCCCAAAATTTAGTTTTTCCCTTCTAATTTCTACATTTTTCAACCGATTCAACCCATTCCAACTTTATTCACTTTGTTCACCTTATGCTTACCATATTCACCCCCTTCACCCCCACTTCCACAATTCAACCCTTGACCCCCACTTCCAGAGTGGCGGCCATCTTGGATTGACCCTGAAGTGCCCCAATGAACCCGGAATGAACTGGAAGTGCCCCAAATCAAACCGGAATTGACCCCAAATGAACCGGAAGTGACCTCAGGTAAACCGGAAGTGACCCCAAATCAAACCGGAAGTGACCCCAAATCAAACCGGAAGTGACCTTTTTAAACCGGAAGTGACCCCAAATAAACCGGAAGTGACCTCAGCTAGACCGGAAGTGCCTCTAATCAAACCGGAAGTGACCTAAATAGACCGGAAGTGCCTCTAATCAAACCGGAAGTGACCTAAAGAGACCGGAAGTGACCCAAATCAAACCGGAAGTGACCCCAAATGAACCGGAAGTGACCTCAGGTAAACCGGAAGTGACCCCAAATCAAACCGGAAGTGACCTTTTTCAACCGGAAGTGACCTTTTTCAACCGGAAGTGACCCCAAATAAACCGGAAGTGACCTCAGCTGGACCGGAAGTGCCTCTAATCAAACCGGAAGTGACCCAAATCAAACCGGAAATGACCATATTTCAACATTAAGTGCCCTAAATACCTACATTTGCGCTAACTTTTGCAAATTTTGCCCGATTAAACCCATTTCAACATTTTAACCCCAAAAGTGAACCTCCTGAAGCCGTTTCTTTCCTTTTGTTCCAAATTTCAGAAACTTTTGGTGCAATTTTTTTTTCTTTTAATTCCCATTCATTCTCTATTAGGATTCAAGATTTGCTCTAACTTCTACATTTTTTAACCGATTCAACTCGTTCCAACTTTCAACTGTTCCTCTTTTGCCTTCCTATTCCACAACTTCCCACTTACCAAAAATTCTCTACAATTTTGTTTTTCTACTCTAATTTCTACATTTTCAACTTATTCAACCCATTCCACCTTTCAACTGTTCATCATTTTCCTACCTATTCCACAACTTCCCACTTACCCAAAATTCCAAATTTTCAATTTTGAAATTCACACCCAATTTTCCCGAATTTCCTTTTTCCCTTGTAATTTCTACATTTTTCAACCGATTCAACTCTTTTCAACATCATTCTGCAACATTCCCCAAGTATTTATTCAACCTCTTCACCTTCACACGCAATTTCTTCAGGAATTGCAAATTCTAGTTATTAGTGTGAAGGTGAAGACCTTCACACTATTGTTATTGCTGTCCTTTATTATTATTATTATTATTCTACTTATTCCGCTCACTTTTTTGTCCGTTAACTACTTCCACATACTTCAACCGATTCACTCCATTCCACTTTTCACTGATTCCAAATATTCATGACACGGGTGCTTACATTTTTTTCGTTCAAAAAATTTTCCGTTTTCGCAAAATTCACAAAATTCCGGCAAATTCTTCCCCATTCATTCTTAATGGCAGATTCAACATTTCACATTTACGTTGCTCCAGTTTGAAATTCTTTTAATTCAACACATTCAAATCACATTGGGGACATTCCCAAACTTGCCAAATTAGAAAATTTCACGTTTTCACTTTTAAAATTTGCACAAAATTTTGCAAAATTTCACAAAATTTAGTTTTTCACTTCTAATTTCTAAATTTTTCCACCGATTCAACTCGTTCCAACTTTCAACTGTTCATCTTTTGCCTACCTATTCCACACCTTCCCACTTAGCAAAATTTCCAAATTTTCAATTTTGAAATTCACACCAAATTTTCCAAAAATTTAGTTTTTCCCTTCTAATTTCTATATTTTTCGACCGATTCAACCCATTCCAACTTTATTCACTTTGTTCACCTTATGCTTACCATAGTCACCCCCTTCACCCCCACTTCCACAATTCAACCCTTGACCCCCACTTCCAGAGTGGCGGCCATCTTGGATTGACCCTGAAGTGCCCCAATGTACGCAGAATGAACTGGAAGTGCCCCAAATCAAACCGGAATTGACCCCAAATGAACCGGAAGTGACCTCAGGTAAACCGGAAGTGACCCCAAATCAAACCGGAAGTGACCCCAAATCAAACCGGAAGTGACCTTTTTCAACCGGAAGTGACCTTTTTCAACCGGAAGTGACCCCAAATAAACCGGAAGTGACCTCAGCTAGACCGGAAGTGCCTCTAATCAAACCGGAAGTGACCCAAATCAAACCGGAAATGACCATATTTCAACATTAAGTGCCCTAAATACCTGTATTTGCGCTAACTTTTGCAAATTTTGCCCGATTAAACCCATTTCAACATTTTAACCCCAAAAGTGAACCTCCTGAAGCCGTTTCTTTCCTTTTGTTCCAAATTTCAGAAACTTTTGGTGCAATTTTTTTTTCTTTTAATTCCCATTCATTCTCTATTAGGATTCAAGATTTGCTCTAACTTCTACATTTTTTAACCGATTCAACTCGTTCCAACTTTCAACTGTTCCTCTTTTGCCTTCCTATTCCACAACTTCCCACTTACCAAAAATTCTCTACAATTTTTTTTTCTACTCTAATTTCTACATTTTCAACCTATTCAACCCATTCCACCTTTCAACTGTTCATCATTTTCCTACCTATTCCACAACTTCCCACTTACCCAAAATTCCAAATTTTCAATTTTGAAATTCACACCCAATTTTCCCAAATTTCCTTTTTCCCTTGTAATTTCTACATTTTTCAACCGATTCAACTCTTTTCAACATCATTCTGCAACATTCCCCAAGTATTTATTCAACCTCTTCACCTTCACACGCAATTTCTTCAGGAATTGCAAATTCTAGTTATTATTATTATTATTCTACTTATTCCGCTCACTTTTTTGACGCTTAACTCCTTCCACATACTTCAACCGATTCACTCCGTTCCACTTTTCACTTATTCCAAATATTCATGACACGGCTGCTTACATTTTTTTTGTTCGAAAAATTTTCCGTTTTCACAAAATTCACGATTTTGTGGCATTTTTTTCCCCATTCATTCTTAATGGCAGATTCAACATTTCACATTTTTGTTGTTCCAGTTTGAAATTCACTTATTTCAACACATTCAAATCACATTGGGGACATTCCCAAACTTGCCAAATTCAAAAATTTCACGTTTTCACTTTTAAAATTTGCACAAAATTTTGCAAAATTTCACAAAATTTAGTTTTTCACTTCTAGTTTCTACATTTTTCCACCGATTCAACTCGTTCCAACTTTCAACTGTTCATCTTTTGCCTACCTATTCCACACCTTCCCACTTAGCAAAATTTCCAAATTTTCAATTTTGAAATTCACACCAAATTTTCCCAAAATTTAGTTTTTTCCCTTCTAATTTCTACATTTTTCAACCGATTCAACCCATTCCAACTTTATTCACTTTGTTCACCTTATGCTTACCATATTCACCCCCTTCACCCCCACTTCCACAATTCAACCCTTGACCCCCACTTCCAGAGTGGCGGCCATCTTGGATTGACCCTGAAGTGCCCCAATGAACCCGGAATGAACTGGAAGTGCCCCAAATCAAACCGGAATTGACCCCAAATGAACCGGAAGTGACCTCAGGTAAACCGGAGGTGACCCCAAATCAAACCGGAAGTGACCCCAAATCAAACCGGAAGTGACCTTTTTCAACCGGAAGTGACCCCAAATAAACCGGAAGTGACCTCAGCTAGACCGGAAGTGCCTCTAATCAAACCGGAAGTGACCTAAATAGACCGGAAGTGCCTCTAATCAAACCGGAAGTGACCTAAATAGACCGGAAGTGACCCAAATCAAACCGGAAGTGACCCCAAATGAACCGGAAGTGACCTCAGGTAAACCGGAAGTGACCCCAAATCAAACCGGAAGTGACCTTTTTAAAACGGAAGTGACCTTTTTAAACCGGAAGTGACCCCAAATAAACCGGAAGTGACCTCAACTAGACCGGAAGTGCCTCTAATCAAACCGGAAGTGACCCAAATCAAACCGGAAATGACCATATTTCAACATTAAGTGCCCTAAATACCTACATTTGCGCTAACTTTTGCAAATTTTGCCCGATTAAACCCATTTCAACATTTTAACCCCAAAAGTGAACCTCCTGAAGCCGTTTCTTTCCTTTTGTTCCAAATTTCAGAAACTTTTGGTGCAATTTTTTTTTCTTTTAATTCCCATTCATTGTCTATTAGGATTCAAGATTTGCTCTAACTTCTACATTTTTTAACCGATTCAACTCGTTCCAACTTTCAACTGTTCCTCTTTTGCCTTCCTATTCCACAACTTCCCACTTACCAAAAATTCTCTACAATTTTGTTTTTCTACTCTAATTTCTACATTTTCAACGTATTCAACCCATTCCACCTTTCAACTGTTCATCATTTTCCTACCTATTCCACAACTTCCCACTTACCCAAAATTCCAAATTTTCAATTTCTAAATTCACACCCAATTTTCCCAAATTTCCTTTTTCCCTTGTAATTTCTACATTTTTCAACCGATTCAACCCTTTTCAACATCATTCTGCAACATTCCCCAAGTATTTATTCAACCTCTTCACCTTCACACGCAATTTCTTCAGGAATTGCAAATTCTAGTTAGTGTGAAGGTGAAGACCTTCACACTATTGTTATTGCTGTCCTTTATTATTATTATTATTATTATTCTACTTATTCCGCTCACTTTTTTGACGCTTAACTCCTTCCACATACTTCAACCGATTCACTCCGTTCCACTTTTCACTTATTCCAAATATTCATGACACGGCTGCTTACATTTTTTTTGTTCGAAAAATTTTCCGTTTTCACAAAATTCACGATTTTGTGGCATTTTTTTCCCCATTCATTCTTAATGGCAGATTCAACATTTCACATTTTTGTTGTTCCAGTTTGAAATTCACTTATTTCAACACATTCAAATCACATTGGGGACATTCCCAAACTTGCCAAATTCAAAAATTTCACGTTTTCACTTTTAAAATTTGCACAAAATTTTGCAAAATTTCACAAAATTTAGTTTTTCACTTCTAGTTTCTACATTTTTCCACCGATTCAACTCGTTCCAACTTTCAACTGTTCATCTTTTGCCTACCTATTCCACACCTTCCCACTTAGCAAAATTTCCAAATTTTCAATTTTGAAATTCACACCAAATTTTCCCAAAATTTAGTTTTTCCCTTCTAATTTCTACATTTTTCAACCGATTCAACCCATTCCAACTTTATTCACTTTGTTCACCTTATGCTTACCATATTCACCCCCTTCACCCCCACTTCCACAATTCAACCCTTGACCCCCACTTCCAGAGTGGCGGCCATCTTGGATTGACCCTGAAGTGCCCCAATGAACCCGGAATGAACTGGAAGTGCCCCAAATCAAACCGGAATTGACCCCAAATGAACCGGAAGTGACCTCAGGTAAACCGGAAGTGACCCCAAATCAAACCGGAAGTGACCCCAAATCAAACCGGAAGTGACCTTTTTAAACCGGAAGTGACCCCAAATAAACCGGAAGTGACCTCAGCTAGACCGGAAGTGCCTCTAATCAAACCGGAAGTGACCCAAATAGACCGGAAGTGACCCAAATCAAACCGGAAATGACCATATATCAACATTAAGTGCCCTAAATACCTACATTTGCGCTAACTTTTGCAAATTTTGCCCGATTAAACCCATTTCAACATTTTAACCCCAAAAGTGAACCTCCTGAAGCCGTTTTTTTCCTTTTGTTCCAAATTTCAGAAACTTTTGGTGCAATTTTTTTTTCTTTTAATTCCCATTCATTCTCTATTAGGATTCAAGATTTGCTCTAACTTCTACATTTTTTAACCGATTCAACTCGTTCCAACTTTCAACTGTTCCTCTTTTGCCTTCCTATTCCACAACTTCCCACTTACCAAAAATGCTCTACAATTTTGTTTTTCTACTCTAATTTCTACATTTTCAACTTATTCAACCCATTCCACCTTTCAACTGTTCATCATTTTCCTACCTATTCCACAACTTCCCACTTACCCAAAATTCCAAATTTTCAATTTTGAAATTCACACCCAATTTTCCCAAATTTCCTTTTTCCCTTGTAATTTCTACATTTTTCAACCGATTCAACTCTTTTCAACATCATTCTGCAACATTCCCCAAGTATTTATTCAACCTCTTCACCTTCACACGCAATTTCTTCAGGAATTGCAAATTCTAGTTATTATTATTATTATTCTACTTATTCCGCTCACTTTTTTGACGCTTAACTCCTTCCACATACTTCAACCGATTCACTCCGTTCCACTTTTCACTTATTCCAAATATTCATGACACGGCTGCTTACATTTTTTTTGTTCGAAAAATTTTCCGTTTTCACAAAATTCACGATTTTGTGGCATTTTTTTCCCCATTCATTCTTAATGGCAGATTCAACATTTCACATTTTTGTTGTTCCAGTTTGAAATTCACTTATTTCAACACATTCAAATCACATTGGGGACATTCCCAAACTTGCCAAATTCAAAAATTTCACGTTTTCACTTTTAAAATTTGCACAAAATTTTGCAAAATTTCACAAAATTTAGTTTTTCACTTCTAGTTTCTACATTTTTCCACCGATTCAACTCGTTCCAACTTTCAACTGTTCATCTTTTGCCTACCTATTCCACACCTTCCCACTTAGCAAAATTTCCAAATTTTCAATTTTGAAATTCACACCAAATTTTCCCAAAATTTAGTTTTTCCCTTCTAATTTCTACATTTTTCAACCGATTCAACCCATTCCAACTTTATTCACTTTGTTCACCTTATGCTTACCATATTCACCCCCTTCACCCCCACTTCCACAATTCAACCCTTGACCCCCACTTCCAGAGTGGCGGCCATCTTGGATTGACCCTGAAGTGCCCCAATGAACCCGGAATGAACTGGAAGTGCCCCAAATCAAACCGGAATTGACCCCAAATGACCCGGAAGTGACCTCAGGTAAACCGGAAGTGACCCCAAATCAAACCGGAAGTGACCTTTTTAAACCGGAAGTGACCTTTTTAAACCGGAAGTGACCACAAATAAACCGGAAGTGACCTCAGCTAGACCGGAAGTGCCTCTAATCAAACCGGAAGTGACCCAAATCAAACCGGAAGTGACCATATTTCAACATTAAGTGCCCTAAATACCTACATTTGCGCTAACTTTTGCAAATTTTGCCCGATTAAACCCATTTCAACATTTTAACCCCAAAAGTGAACCTCCTGAAGCCGTTTTTTTACTTTTGTTCCAAATTTCAGAAACTTTTGGTGCAATTTTTTTTTCTTTTAATTCCCATTCATTCTCTATTAGGATTCAAGATTTGCTCTAACTTCTACATTTTTTAACCGATTCAACTCGTTCCAACTTTCAACTGTTCCTCTTTTGCCTTCCTATTCCACAACTTCCCACTTACCAAAAATTCTCTACAATTTTGTTTTTCTACTCTAATTTCTACATTTTCAACTTATTCAACCCATTCCACTGTTTATCATTTTCCTACCTATTCCACAACTTCCCACTTACCCAAAATTCCAAATTTTCAATTTTGAAATTCACACCCAATTTTCCCAAATTTCCTTTTTCCCTTGTAATTTCTACATTTTTCAACCGATTCAACTCTTTTCAACATCATTCTGCAACATTCCCCAAGTATTTATTCAACCTCTTCACCTTCACACGCAATTTCTTCAGGAATTGCAAATTCTAGTTATTATTATTATTCTACTTATTCCGCTCACTTTTTTGTCCGTTAACTACTTCCACATACTTCAACCGATTCACTCCATTCCACTTTTCCCTGATTCCAAATATTCATGACACGGGTGCTTACATTTTTTTCGTTCAAAAAATTTTCCGTTTTCGCAAAATTCACAAAATTCCGGCAAATTCGTCCCCATTCATTCTTAATGGCAGATTCAACATTTCACATTTTTGTTGTTCCAGTTTGAAATTCACTTATTTCAACACATTCAAATCACATTGGGGACATTCCCAAACTTGCCAAATTCAAAAAATTCACGTTTTCACTTTTAAAATTTGCACAAAATTTTGCAAAATTTCACTAAATTTAGTTTTTCACTTCTAATTTCTACATTTTTCCACCGATTCAACTCGTTCCAACTTTCAACTGTTCATCTTTTGCCTACCTATTCCACACCTTCCCACTTAGCAAAATTTCCAAATTTTCAATTTTGAAATTCACACCAAATTTTCCAAAAATTTAGTTTTTCCCTTCTAATTTCTATATTTTTCGACCGATTCAACCCATTCCAACTTTATTCACTTTGTTCACCTTATGCTTACCATATTCACCCCCTTCACCCCCACTTCCACAATTCAACCCTTGACCCCCACTTCCAGAGTGGCGGCCATCTTGGATTGACCCTGAAGTGCCCCAATGTACGCGGAATGAACTGGAAGTGCCCCAAATCAAACCGGGATTGACCCCAAATGAACCGGAAGTGACCTCAGGTAAACCGGAAGTGACCCCAAATCAAACCGGAAGTGACCCCAAATCAAACCGGAAGTGACCTTTTTCAACCGGAAGTGACCTTTTTAAACCGGAAGTGACCCCAAATAAACCGGAAGTGACCTCAGCTAGACCGGAAGTGCCTCTAATCAAACCGGAAGTGACCCAAATCAAACCGGAAATGACCATATTTCAACATTAAGTGCCCTAAATACCTACATTTGCGCTAACTTTTGCAAATTTTGCCCGATTAAACCCATTTCAACATTTTAACCCCAAAAGTGAACCTCCTGAAGCCGTTTTTTTCCTTTTGTTCCAAATTTCAGAAACTTTTGATGCATTTTTTTTTCTTTTAATTCCCATTCATTCTCTATTAGGATTCAAGATTTGACCTAACTTCTACATTTTTTAACCGATTCAACTCGTTCCAACTTTCAACTGTTCCTCTTTTGCCTTCCTATTCCACAACTTCCCACTTACCAAAAATTCTCTACAATTTTGTTTTTCTACTCTAATTTCTACATTTTCAACTTATTCAACCCATTCCACCTTTCAACTGTTCATCATTTTCCTACCCATTCCACAACTTCCCACTTACCCAAAATTCCAAATTTTCAATTTTGAAATTCACACCCAAATTTCCCAAATTTCCTTTTTCCCTTGTAATTTCTACATTTTTTAACCGATTCAACTCTCATCATTCTGCAACATTCCCCAAGTATTTATTCAACCTCTTCACCTTCACACGCAATTTCTTCAGGAATTGCAAATTCTAGTTAGTGTGAAGGTGAAGACCTTCACACTATTGTTATTGCTGTCCTTTATTAGTGTGAAGGTGAAGACCTTCACACTATTGTTATTGCTGTCCTTTATTATTATTGTGTGAAGGCGATGGCCTTCACACATATGTTATTCTACACCATTCTCTATTATTATTGTGTGAAGGCGATGGCCTTCACACATATGTTATTCTACACCATTCTCTATTATTATTATTATTATTATTATATTTTATTCTCCACACTTTTTTGTCCCGCTTCTTCTTCCACATAATTCATCCGATTCACTCCGTTCCACTTTTGACGTGTTCCAAATATTCACGAGATGAGCGCTTCCATTTTTCTCGTTCCGAAAATTTTCCGATTTCGCAAAATTCGCGAACTTACGACAAATTTTTCCCCATTCATTCTTAATGGCAGATTCGACATTTCACATTTACATCATTCCACTTTTTTCTACATTGTTCAACCGATTCAACTCATTCCAACTTTCAACTGTTCATCTTTTGCCTACCTATTCCACAACTTCCCACTTACCAAAAATTCCAAATTTGAAATTCAACCAAATTCTCCAAAATTTCGTTTTTCCACTCTAACTTTTACGTTTTTCAACCGATTCAACCCATTCCAACTTTCAACTGTTCATCTTTTTCTAACTATTCCACAACTTCCAACTTATGAAAAATTCCAAATTTTCAAATTTGGAATTCAACCAAATTCTCAAAAATTTTGTTTTTCTACTCTAATTTCTACATTTTTCAACCGATTCAACTCATTCCAACTTTCAAATGTTCATGTTTTGCCTACCTATTCCACAACTTCCCACTTACCAAAAATTCCATATTTGAAATTCAACCAAATTCTCCAACATTTTGCTTTTCTACTCTAATTTCTACATTTTTTAACCGATTCAACTCATTCCAACTTTCAACTGTTCATGTTTTGCCTACCTATTCCACAACTTCCCGTTTACCAAAAATTCCAAATTTGAAATTCAACCAAATTCTCCAAAATTTCGTTTTTCTAATCTAATTTCTACATTGTTCAACCGATTCAACCCATTCCAACTTTCAACTCTTCATCTTTTGCCTACCTATTCCACAACTTCCCACTTACCAAAAAATTCCATATTTGAAATTCAACCAAATTCTCCAACATTTTGTTTTTCTACTCTAATTTCTACATTGTTCAACCGATTCAACCCATTCCAACTTTCAACTCTTCAACTTTTGCCTACCTATTCCACAACTTCCGACTTACCAAAAATTCCAAATTTGGAATTCAACCAAATTCTCAAAAATGTTGTTTTTCTACTCTAATTTCTACATTTTTTAACCGATTCAACTCATTCCAACTTCCAACTGTTCATGTTTTGCCTACCTATTCCACAACTTCCCGTTTACCAAAAATTCCAAATTTGAAATTCAACCAAATTCTCCAAAATTTCATTTTTCTAATCTAATTTCTACATTGTTCAACCAATTCAACCCATTCCAACTTTCAACTCTTCATCTTTTGCCTACTTATTCCACAACTTCCCACTTACCAAAAATTCCATATTTGAAATTCAACCAAATTCTCCAACATTTTGTTTTTCTACTCTAATTTCTACATTGTTCAACCGATTCAACCCATTCCAACTTTCAACTCTTCATCTTTGGCCTACCTATTCCACAACTTCCGACTTACCAAAAATTCCAAATTTGAAATTCAACCAAAATCTCCAAAATTTCGTTTTTCTACTGTAATTTCTACATTGTTCAACCGATTCAACCCATTCCAACTTTCAACTCTTCATCTTTTGCCTACCTATTCCACAATTTCCCACTTACCAAAAATTAAAAATTAAAAATTTGAAATTCAACCAAATTCTCAAACATTTTGTTTTTCTACTCTAATCTTTACATTGTGCAACCGATTCAATCCATTCCAACTTTCAACTTTTCATCTTTTGCTTACCTATTTCACAACTTCCCACTTACCAAAAATTCCAAATTTGAAATTCAACCAAATTCTGCAAAATTTCGTTTTTCGACTCTAATTTGTACATTTTTCAACCGATTCAACCCATTCCAACTTTCAACTCTTCATCTTTTGCCTACGTATTACACAACTTCCCACTTACCAAAAATCCCAAATTTGAAATTCAACCAAATTCTCCAAAATTTCGTTTTTCTACTCTCATTTCTACATTTCTCTACCGATTCAACCCATTCCAACTTTCAACTCTTCATCTTTTGCTTACCTATTCCACAACTTCCCCTTACAAAAAATTCCAAATTTTGAAATTCAACCAAATTCTCCAAAAATGTGTTTTTCTACTCTAATTTTCACATTGTTCAACCGATTCAACTCATTCCAACTTTCAACTCTTCATCTTTTTCCTACCTATTCCCCAAATTTCCACTTGCCATAAATTCCACATTTTAAGATTTTAAACTCAACCAAATTCTCCAAAATTCTGAAATTCCACCAAATTCTCCAAAATTCCGTTTTTCACCTCTATTTTCTACATTTCTCAAGTAATTCAACTCGTTTCAGCATAATTCGCCAGCATTCGCCAAGAAGTGATTCAAAGTCTTCGCCTTCACACGCAATTTCTCCAGAAATTGCATTTTCTAGTTATTATTATTATTATATTTTATTCTCCACACTTTTTTGTCCCGCTTCTTCTTCCACATAGTTCATCCGATTCACTCCGTTCCACTTTTGACGTGTTCCAAATATTCACGAGATGAGCGCTTCCATTTTTCTCGTTCCGAAAATTTTCCGATTTCGCAAAATTCGCGAACTTACGACAAATTTTTCCCCATTCATTCTTAATGGCAGATTCGACATTTCACATTTACATCATTCCACTTTTTTCTACATTGTTCAACCGATTCAACTCATTCCAACTTTCAACTGTTCATCTTTTGCCTACCTATTCCACAACTTCCCACTTACCAAAAATTCCAAATTTGAAATTCAACCAAATTCTCCAAAATTTCGTTTTTCCACTCTAACTTTTACGTTTTTCAACCGATTCAACCCATTCCAACTTTCAACTGTTCATCTTTTTCTAACTATTCCACAACCTCCAACTTATGAAAAATTCAAAATTTTCAAATTTGGAATTCAACCAAATTCTCAAAAATTTTGTTTTTCTACTCTAATTTCTACATTTTTCAACCGATTCAACTCATTCCAACTTTCAACTGTTCATGTTTTGCCTACCTATTCCACAACTTCCCACTTACCAAAAATTCCATATTTGAAATTCAACCAAATTCTCCAACATTTTGTTTTTCTACTCTAATTTCTACATTTTTTAACCGATTCAACTCATTCCAACTTTCAACTGTTCATGTTTTGCCTACCTATTCCACAACTTCCCGTTTACCAAAAATTCCAAATTTGAAATTCAACCAAATTCTCCAAAATTTCGTTTTTCTAATCTAATTTCTACATTGTTCAACCGATTCAACCCATTCCAACTTTCAACTCTTCATCTTTTGCCTACCTATTCCACAACTTCCGACTTACCAAAAATTCCAAATTTGGAATTCAACCAAATTATCAAAAATTTTGTTTTTCTACTCTAATTTCTACATTTTTTAACCGATTCAACTCATTCCAACTTTCAACTGTTCATGTTTTGCCTACCTATTCCACAACTTCCCGTTTACCAAAAATTCCAAATTTGAAATTCAACCAAATTCTCCAAAATGTCGTTTTTCTAATCTAATTTCTACATTGTTCAACCGATTCAACCCATTCCAACTTTCAACTCTTCATCTTTTGCCTACCTATTCCACAACTTCCCACTTACCAAAAATTAAAAATTAAAAATTTGAAATTCAACCAAATTCTCAAACATTTTGTTTTTCTACTCTAATCTTTACATTGTGAAACCGATTCAATCCATTCCAACTTTCAACTTTTCATCTTTTGCTTACCTATTTCACAACTTCCCACTTACCAAAAATTCCAAATTTGAAATTCAACCAAATTCTGCAAAATTTCGTTTTTCGACTCTAATTTGTACATTTTTCAACCGATTCAACCCATTCCAACTTTCAACTCTTCATCTTTTGCCTACGTATTACACAACTTCCCACTTACCAAAAATCCCAAATTTGAAATTCAACCAAATTCTCCAAAATTTCGTTTTCTACTCTCATTTCTACATTTCTCTACCGATTCAACCCATTCCAACTTTCAACTCTTCATCTTTTGCTTACCTATTCCACAACTTCCCCTTACAAAAAATTCCAAATTTTGAAATTTGAAATTCAACCAAATTCTCCAAAAATGTGTTTTTCTACTCTAATTTTCACATTGTTCAACCGATTCAACCCATTCCAACTTTCAACTCTTCATCTTTTTCCTACCTATTCCCCAAATTTCCACTTGCCATAAATTCCACATTTTAAGATTTTAAACTCAACCAAATTCTCCAAAATTCTGAAATTCCACCAAATTCTCCAAAATTCCGTTTTTCACCTCTATTTTCTACATTTCTCAAGTAATTCAACTCGTTTCAGCATAATTCGCCAGCATTCCCCAAGAAGTGATTCAAAGTCTTCGCCTTCACACGCAATTTCTCCAGAAATTGCATTTTCTAGTTATTATTATTCTACTTATTCCGCTCACTTTTTTGTCCGTTAACTACTTCCACATACTTCAACCGATTCACTCCATTCCACTTTTCCCTGATTCCAAATATTCATGACACGGGTGCTTACATTTTTTTCGTTCAAAAAATTTTCCGTTTTCGCAAAATTCACAAAATTCCGGCAAATTCTTCCCCATTCATTCTTAATGGCAGATTCAACATTTCACATTTTTGTTGTTCCAGTTTGAAATTCACTTATTTCAACACATTCAAATCACATTGGGGACATTCCCAAACTTGCCAAATTAAAAAAATTCACGTTTTCACTTTTAAAATTTGCACAAAATTTTGCAAAATTTCACTAAATTTAGTTTTTCACTTCTAATTTCTACATTTTTCCACCGATTCAACTCGTTCCAACTTTCAACTGTTCATCTTTTGCCTACCTATTCCACCCCTTCCCACTTAGCAAAATTTCCAAATTTTCAATTTTGAAATTCACACCAAATTTTCCAAAAATTTAGTTTTTCCCTTCTAATTTCTATATTTTTCGACCGATTCAACCCATTCCAACTTTATTCACTTTGTTCACCTTATGCTTACCATATTCACCCCCTTCACCCCCACTTCCACAATTCAACCCTTGACCCCCACTTCCAGAGTGGAGGCCATCTTGGATTGACCCTGAAGTGCCCCAATGTACGCGGAATGAACTGGAAGTGCCCCAAATCAAACCGGGATTGACCCCAAATGAACCGGAAGTGACCTCAGGTAAACCGGAAGTGACCCCAAATCAAACCGGAAGTGACCCCAAATCAAACCGGAAGTGACCTTTTTCAACCGGAAGTGACCCCAAATAAACCGGAAGTGACCTCAACTGGACCGGAAGTGCCTCTAATCAAACCGGAAGTGACCCAAATAGACCGGAAGTGACCCAAATCAAACCGGAAGTGACCATATTTCAACATTAAGTGCCCAAAATACCTACATTTGCGCTAACTTTTGCAAATTTTGACCGATTAAACCCGTTTCTACATTTTAACCCCAAAAGTGAACCTCCTGAAGCCGTTTTTTTTCCTTTTGTTCCAAATTTCAAAAGATTTTGGCGCAATTTTTTTTTCTTTTAATTCCCATTCATTCTTTATTAGGATTCAAGATTTGCTCTAACTTCTACATTTTTTAACCGATTCAACTCGTTCCAACTTTCAACTGTTCAATTTTGGTTTTCTACTCTAATTGCTACTTTTTTCAACTTATTCAACCCATTCAACTTATTCAACCCATTCCACCTTTCAACTGTTCATCATTTTCCTACCTATTCCACAACTTCCCACTTACCCAAAATTCCAAATTTTCAATTTTGAAATTCACACCCAATTTTCCCAAATTTCCTTTTTCCCTTGTAATTTCTACATTTTTCAACCGATTCAACTCTTTTCAACATCATTCTGCAACATTCCCCAAGTAGTTATTCAACCTCTTCACCTTCACACGCAATTTCTTCAGGAATTGCAAATTCTAGTTATTATTATTATTATTCTACTTATTCCGCTCACTTTTTTGTCCGTTAACTACTTTCACATACTTCAACCGATTGACTCCGTTCCACTTTTCACTTATTCCAAATATTCATGACATAGGTGCTTACATTTTTTTCGTTCAAAAAATTTTCCGTTTTCACAAAATTCACGATTTTATGGCAATTTTTTCCCCATTCATTCTTAATGGCAGATTCAACATTTCACATTTTTGTTGTTCCAGTTTGAAATTCACTTATTTCAACACATTCAAATCACATTGGGGACATTCCCAAACTTGCCAAATTCAAAAATTTCACGTTTTCACTTTTAAAATTTGCACAAAATTTTGCAAAATTTCGCTAAATTCAGTTTTTCACTTCTAATTTCTACATTTTTCCGCCGATTCAACTCGTTCCAACTTTCAACTGTTCATCTTTTGCCTACCTATTCCACACCTTCCCACTTAGCAAAATTTCCAAATTTTCAATTTTGAAATTGACACCAAATTTTCCAAAAATTTTGTTTTTCCCTTCTAATTTCTACATTTTTCAACCGATTCAACCAATTCCAACTTTATTCACTTTGTTCACCTTATGCTTACCATATTCACCCCCTTCACCCCCACTTCCACAATTCAACCCTTGACCCCCACTTCCAGAGTGGCGGCCATCTTGGATTGACCCTGAAGTGCCCCAATGAACTCGGAATGAACCGGAAGTGCCCCAAATCAAACCGGAATTGACCCCGAATGAACCGGAAGTGACCTCAGGTAAACCGGAAGTGACCCCAAATCAAACCGGAAGTGACCCCAAATCAAACCGGAAGTGACCTTTTAAAACCGAAAGTGACCCCAAATAAACCGGAAGTGACCTCAGCTAGACCGGAAGTGCCTCTAATCAAACCGGAAGTGACCCAAATAGACCGGAAGTGACCCAAATCAAACCGGAAGTGACCATATTTCAACATTAAGTGCCCTAAATACCTACATTTGCGCTAACTTTTGCAAATTTTGCCCGATTAAACCCATTTCAACATTTTAACCCCAAAAGTGAACCTCCTAAAGCTGTTTTTTTTTCCTTTTGTTCCAAATTTCAAAAAATTTTGGTGCAATTTTTTTTCTTTTAATTCCCATTCATTCTCTATTAGGATTCAAGATTTGCTCTAACTTCTACATTTTTTTAACCGATTCAACTTGTTCCAACTTTGAACTGTTCTTCTTTTGCCTTCCTATTCCACAACTACCCACTTACCAAAAATTCTCTACAATTTTGTTTTTCTAATCTAATTTCTACATTTTTCAACTTATTCAACCCATTCGACCTTTCAACTGTTCATCATTTTCCTACCTATTCCACAACTTCCCACTTACCCAAAATTCCAAATTTTCAATTTTGTAACTCACACCCAATTTTCCCAAATTTCCTTTTTCCCTTGTAATTTCTACATTTTTCAACCGATTCAACTCTTTTCAACATCATTCTGCAGCATTCCCCAAGTATTTATTCAACCTCTTCACCTTCACACGCAATTTCTTCAGGAATTGCAATTTCTAGTTATTATTATTATTATTCTACTTATTCCGCTCACTTTTTTGACGCTTAACTCCTTCCACATACTTCAACCGATTCACTCCGTTCCACTTTTCACTTATTCCAAATATTCATGACACGGCTGCTTACATTTTTTTTGTTCGAAAAATTTTCCGTTTTCACAAAATTCACGATTTTGTGGCATTTTTTTCCCCATTCATTCTTAATGGCAGATTCAACATTTCACATTTTTGTTGTTCCAGTTTGAAATTCACTTATTTCAACACATTCAAATCACATTGGGGACATTCCCAAACTTGCCAAATTCAAAAATTTCACGTTTTCACTTTTAAAATTTGCACAAAATTTTGCAAAATTTCACAAAATTTAGTTTTTCACTTCTAGTTTCTACATTTTTCCACCGATTCAACTCGTTCCAACTTTTAACTGTTCATCTTTTGCCTACCTATTCCACACCTTCCCACTAAGTAAAATTTCCAAATTTTCAATTTTGAAATTCACAGCAAATTTTCCCAAAATTTAGTTTTTCCCTTCTAATTTCTACATTTTTCAACCGATTCAACCCATTCCAACTTTATTCACTTTGTTCACCTTATGCTTACCATATTCACCCCCTTCACCCCCACTTCCACAATTCAACCCTTGACCCCCACTTCCAGAGTGGCGGCCATCTTGGATTGACCCTGAAGTGCCCCAATGAACCCGGAATGAACTGGAAGTGCCCCAAATCAAACCGGAATTGACCCCAAATGAACCGGAAGTGACCTCAGGTAAACCGGAAGTGACCCCAAATCAAACCGGAAGTGACCCCAAATCAAACCGGAAGTGACCTTTTTCAACCGGAAGTGACCTTTTTCAACCGGAAGTGACCCCAAATAAACCGGAAGTGACCTCAGCTGGACCGGAAGTGCCTCTAATCAAACCGGAAGTGACCCAAATCAAACCGGAAATGACCATATTTCAACATTAAGTGCCCTAAATACCTACATTTGCGCTAACTTTTGCAAATTTTGCCCGATTAAACCCATTTCAACATTTTAACCCCAAAAGTGAACCTCCTGAAGCCGTTTCTTTCCTTTTGTTCCAAATTTCAGAAACTTTTGGTGCAATTTTTTTTTCTTTTAATTCCCATTCATTCTCTATTAGGATTCAAGATTTGCTGTAACTTCTACATTTTTTAACCGATTCAACTCGTTCCAACTTTCAACTGTTCCTCTTTTGCCTTCCTATTCCACAACTTGCCACTTACCAAAAATTCTCTACAATTTTGTTTTTCTACTCTAATTTCTACATTTTCAACTTATTCAACCCATTCCACCTTTCAACTGTTCATCATTTTCCTACCTATTCCACAACTTCCCACTTACCCAAAATTCCAAATTTTCAATTTTGAAATTCACACTCAATTTTCCCAAATTTCCTTTTTCCCTTGTAATTTCTACATTTTTCAACCGATTCAACTCTTTTCAACATCATTCTGCAACATTCCCCAAGTATTTATTCAACCTCTTCACCTTCACACGCAATTTCTTCAGGAATTGCAAATTCTAGTTATTATTATTATTCTACTTATTCCGCTCACTTTTTTGTCCGTTAACTACTTCCACATACTTCAACCGATTCACTCCATTCCACTTTTCCCTGATTCCAAATATTCATGACACGGGTGCTTACATTTTTTTCGTTCAAAAAATTTTCCGTTTTCGCAAAATTCACAAAATTCCGGCAAATTCTTCCCCATTCATTCTTAATGGCAGATTCAACATTTCACATTTTTGTTGTTCCAGTTTGAAATTCACTTATTTCAACACATTCAAATCACATTGGGGACATTCCCAAACTTGCCAAATTAAAAAAATTCACGTTTTCACTTTTAAAATTTGCACAAAATTTTGCAAAATTTCACTAAATTTAGTTTTTCACTTCTAATTTCTACATTTTTCCACCGATTCAACTCGTTCAAACTTTCAACTGTTCATCTTTTGCCTACCTATTCCACCCCTTCCCACTTAGCAAAATTTCCAAATTTTCAATTTTGAAATTCACACCAAATTTTCCAAAAATTTAGTTTTTCCCTTCTAATTTCTATATTTTTCGACCGATTCAACCCATTCCAACTTTATTCACTTTGTTCACCTTATGCTTACCATATTCACCCCCTTCACCCCCACTTCCACAATTCAACCCTTGACCCCCACTTCCAGAGTGGCGGCCATCTTGGATTGACCCTGAAGTGCCCCAATGTACGCGGAATGAACTGGAAGTGCCCCAAATCAAACCGGGATTGACCCCAAATGAACCGGAAGTGACCTCAGGTAAACCGGAAGTGACCCCAAATCAAACCGGAAGTGACCCCAAATCAAACCGGAAGTGACCCAAAATCAAACCGGAAGTGACCTTTTTAAACCGGAAGTGACCTTTTTAAACCGGAAGTGACCTTTTTAAACCGGAAGTGACCTCAAATAAACCGGAAGTGACCTCAGCTAGACCGGAAGTGCCTCTAATCAAACCGGAAGTGACCCAAATCAAACCGGAAATGACCATATTTCAACATTAAGTGCCCTAAATACCTACATTTGCGCTAACTTTTGCAAATTTTGCCCGATTAAACCCATTTCAACATTTTAACCCCAAAAGTGAACCTCCTGAAGCCGTTTTTTTCCTTTTGTTCCAAATTTCAGAAACTTTTGATGCATTTTTTTTTCTTTTAATTCCCATTCATTCTCTATTAGGATTCAAGATTTGACCTAACTTCTACATTTTTTAACCGATTCAACTCGTTCCAACTTTCAACTGTTCCTCTTTTGCCTTCCTATTCCACAACTTCCCACTTACCAAAAATTCTCTACAATTTTGTTTTTCTACTCTAATTTCTACATTTTCAACTTATTCAACCCATTCCACCTTTCAACTGTTCATCATTTTCCTACCTATTCCACAACTTCCCACTTACCCAAAATTCCAAATTTTCAATTTTGAAATTCACACCCAATTTTCCCAAATTTCCTTTTTCCCTTGTAATTTCTACATTTTTCAACCGATTCAACTCTTTTCAACATCATTCTGCAACATTCCCCAAGTATTTATTCAACCTCTTCACCTTCACACGCAATTTCTTCAGGAATTGCAAATTCTAGTTATTAGTGTGAAGGTGAAGACCTTCACACTATTGTTATTGCTGTCCTTTATTATTATTATTATTATTATTAGTGTGAAGGTGAAGACCTTCACACTATTGTTATTGCTGTCCTTTATTGTGTGAAGGCGATGGCCTTCACACATATGTTATTCTACACCATTCTCTATTATTATTATTATTATTGTGTGAAGGCGATGGCCTTCACACATATGTTATTCTACACCATTCTCTATTATTATTATTATTATTATTGTGTGAAGGCGATGGCCTTCACACATATGTTATTCTACACCATTCTCTATTATTATTATTATTGTGTGAAGGCGATGGCCTTCACACATATGTTATTCTACACCATTCTCTATTATTATTATTATTAGTGTGAAGGTGAAGACCTTCACACTATTGTTATTGCTGTCCTTTATTATTATTATTATTATTCTACTTATTCCGCTCACTTTTTTGTCCGTTAACTACTTCCACATACTTCAACCGATTCACTCCATTCCACTTTTCCCTGATTCCAAATATTCATGACACGGGTGCTTACATTTTTTTCGTTCAAAAAATTTTCCGTTTTCGCAAAATTCACAAAATTCCGGCAAATTCTTCCCCATTCATTCTTAATGGCAGATTCAACATTTCACATTTTTGTTGTTCCAGTTTGAAATTCACTTATTTCAACACATTCAAATCACATTGGGGACATTCCCAAACTTGCCAAATTAAAAAAATTCACGTTTTCACTTTTAAAATTTGCACAAAATTTTGCAAAATTTCACTAAATTTAGTTTTTCACTTCTAATTTCTACATTTTTCCACCGATTCAACTCGTTCCAACTTTCAACTGTTCATCTTTTGCCTACCTATTCCACCCCTTCCCACTTAGCAAAATTTCCAAATTTTCAATTTTGAAATTCACACCAAATTTTCCAAAAATTTAGTTTTTCCCTTCTAATTTCTATATTTTTCGACCGATTCAACCCATTCCAACTTTATTCACTTTGTTCACCTTATGCTTACCATATTCACCCCCTTCACCCCCACTTCCACAATTCAACCCTTGACCCCCACTTCCAGAGTGGCGGCCATCTTGGATTGACCCTGAAGTGCCCCAATGTACGCGGAATGAACTGGAAGTGCCCCAAATCAAACCGGGATTGACCCCAAATGAACCGGAAGTGACCTCAGGTAAACCGGAAGTGACCCCAAATCAAACCGGAAGTGACCCCAAATCAAACCGGAAGTGCCCTTTTTAAACCGGAAGTGACCTTTTTAAACCGGAAGTGACCTCAAATAAACCGGAAGTGACCTCAGCTAGACCGGAAGTGCCTCTAATCAAACCGGAAGTGACCCAAATCAAACCGGAAATGACCATATTTCAACATTAAGTGCCCTAAATACCTACATTTGCGCTAACTTTTGCAAATTTTGCCCGATTAAACCCATTTCAACATTTTAACCCCAAAAGTGAACCTCCTGAAGCCGTTTTTTTCCTTTTGTTCCAAATTTCAGAAACTTTTGATGCATTTTTTTTTCTTTTAATTCCCATTCATTCTCTATTAGGATTCAAGATTTGACCTAACTTCTACATTTTTTAACCGATTCAACTCGTTCCAACTTTCAACTGTTCCTCTTTTGCCTTCCTATTCCACAACTTCCCACTTACCAAAAATTCTCTACAATTTTGTTTTTCTACTCTAATTTCTACATTTTCAACTTATTCAACCCATTCCACCTTTCAACTGTTCATCATTTTCCTACCTATTCCACAACTTCCCACTTACCCAAAATTCCAAATTTTCAATTTTGAAATTCACACCCAATTTTCCCAAATTTCCTTTTTCCCTTGTAATTTCTACATTTTTCAACCGATTCAACTCTTTTCAACATCATTCTGCAACATTCCCCAAGTATTTATTCAACCTCTTCACCTTCACACGCAATTTCTTCAGGAATTGCAAATTCTAGTTATTATTATTATTCTTCTATTTTATTCTCCACACTTTTTTGTCCCGCTTCTTCTTCCACATAGTTCATCCGATTCACTCCGTTCCACTTTTGACGTGTTCCAAATATTCACGAGATGAGCGCTTCCATTTTTCTCGTTCCGAAAATTTTCCGATTTCGCAAAATTCGCGAACTTACGACAAATTTTTCCCCATTCATTCTTAATGGCAGATTCGACATTTCACATTTACATCATTCCACTTTTTTCTACATTGTTCAACCGATTCAACTCATTCCAACTTTCAACTGTTCATCTTTTGCCTACCTATTCCACAACTTCCCACTTACCAAAAATTCCAAATTTGAAATTCAACCAAATTCTCCAAAATTTCGTTTTTCCACTCTAACTTTTACGTTTTTCAACCGATTCAACCCATTTCAACTTTCAACTGTTCATCTTTTTCTAACTATTCCACAACTTCCAACTTATGAAAAATTCCAAATTTTCAAATTTGGAATTCAACCAAATTCTCAAAAAATTTGTTTTTCTACTCTAATTTCTACATTTTTTAACCGATTCAACTCATTCCAACTTTCAACTGTTCATGTTTTGCCTACCTATTCCACAACTTCCCACTTACCAAAAATTCCATATTTGAAATTCAACCAAATTCTCCAACATTTTGTTTTTCTTCTCTAATTTCTACATTTTTTAACCGATTCAACTCATTCCAACTTTCAACTGTTCATGTTTTGCCTACCTATTCCACAACTTCACGTTTACCAAAAATTCCAAATTTGAAATTCAACCAAGTTCTCCAAAATTTCGTTTTTCTAATCTAATTTCTACATTGTTCAACCGATTCAACCCATTCCAACTTTCAACTCTTCATCTTTTGCCTACCTATTCCACAACTTCCCGTTTACCAAAAATTCCAAATTTGAAATTCAACCAAATTCTCCAAAATTTCGTTTTTCTAATCTAATTTCTACATTGTTCAACCGATTCAACCCATTCCAACTTTCAACTCTTCATCTTTTGCCTACCTATTCCACAACTTCCCACTTACCAAAAATTCCATATTTGAAATTCAACCAAATTCTCCAACATTTTGTTTTTCTACTCTAATTTCTACATTGTTCAACCGATTCAACCCATTCCAACTTTCAACTCTTCATCTTTTGCCTACCTATTCCACAACTTCCCACTTACCAAAAATTCCATATTTGAAATTCAACCAAATTCTCCAACATTTTGTTTTTCTACTCTAATTTCTACATTGTTCAACCGATTCAACCCATTCCAACTTTCAACTCTTCATCTTTTGCCTACCTATTCCACAACTTCCCACTTACCAAAAATTCCAAATTTGAAATTCAACCAAAATCTCCAAAATTTCGTTTTTCTACTGTAATTTCTACATTGTTCAACCGATTCAACCCATTCCAACTTTCAACTCTTCATCTTTTGCCTACCTATTCCACAACTTCCCACTTACCAAAAATTAAAAATTAAAAATTTGAAATTCAACCAAATTCTCAAACATTTTTGTTTTTCTACTCTAATCTTTACATTGTGAAACCGATTCAATCCATTCCAACTTTCAACTTTTCATCTTTTGCTTACCTATTTCACAACTTCCCACTTACCAAAAATTCCAAATTTGAAATTCAACCAAATTCTGCAAAATTTCGTTTTTCGACTCTAATTTCTACATTTCTCTACCGATTCAACCCATTCCAACTTTCAACTCTTCATCTTTTGCTTACCTATTCCACAACTTCCCCTTACAAAAAATTCCAAATTTTGAAATTTGAAATTCAACCAAATTCTCCAAAAATGTGTTTTTCTACTCTAATTTTCACATTGTTCAACCGATTCAACCCATTCCAACTTTCAACTCTTCATCTTTTTCCTACCTATTCCCCAAATTTCCACTTGCCATAAATTCCACATTTTAAGATTTTAAACTCAACCAAATTCTCCAAAATTCTGAAATTCCACCAAATTCTCCAAAATTCCGTTTTTCACCTCTATTTTCTACATTTCTCAAGTAATTCAACTCGTTTCAGCATAATTCGCCAGCATTCCCCAAGAAGTGATTCAAAGTCTTCGCCTTCACACGCAATTTCTCCAGAAATTGCATTTTCTAGTTATTATTATTATTCTTCTATTTTATTCTCCACACTTTTTTGTCCCGCTTCTTCTTCCACATAGTTCATCCGATTCACTCCGTTCCACTTTTGACGCGTTCCAAATATTCACGAGATGAGCGCTTCCATTTTTCTCGTTCCGAAAATTTTCCGATTTCGCAAAATTCGCGAACTTACGACAAATTTTTCCCCATTCATTCTTAATGGCAGATTCGACATTTCACATTTACATCATTCCACTTTTTTCTACATTGTTCAACCGATTCAACTCATTCCAACTTTCAACTGTTCATCTTTTGCCTACCTATTCCACAACTTCCCACTTACCAAAAATTCCAAATTTGAAATTCAACCAAATTCTCCAAAATTTCGTTTTTCCACTCTAACTTTTACGTTTTTCAACCGATTCAACCCATTCCAACTTTCAACTGTTCATCTTTTTCTAACTATTCCACAACTTCCAACTTATGAAAAATTCCAAATTTTCAAATTTGGAATTCAACCAAATTCTCAAAAATTTTGTTTTTCTACTCTAATTTCTACATTTTTCAACCGATTCAACTCATTCCAACTTTCAACTGTTCATGTTTTGCCTACCTATTCCACAACTTCCCGTTTACCAAAAATTCCAAATTTGAAATTCAACCAAATCTTTCTAAATTTCGTTTTTCTACTCTAATTTCTACATTGTTCAACCGATTCAACTCATTCCAACTTTCAACTGTTCATCTTTTGCCTATCTATTCCACAACTTCCCACTTACCAAAAATTCCATATTTGAAATTCAACCAAATTCTCCAACATTTTGTTTTTCTACTCTAATTTCTACATTGTTCAACCGATTCAACCCATTCCAACTTTCAACTCTTCATCTTTTGCCTACCTATTCCACAACTTCCGACTTACCAAAAATTCCAAATTTGAAATTCAACCAAAATTTCCAAAATTTCGTTTTTCTACTCTAATTTCTACATTGTTCAACCGATTCAACCCATTCCAACTTTCAACTCTTCATCTTTTGCCTACCTATTCCACAACTTCCGACTTACCAAAAATTCCAAATTTGAAATTCAACCAAAATCTCCAAAATTTCGTTTTTCTACTCTAATTTCTACATTGTTCAACCGATTCAACCCGTTCCAACTTTCAACTCTTCATCTTTTGCCTACCTATTCCACAACTTCCCACTTACCAAAAATTCAAAATTTGAAATTCAACCAAATTCTCAAACATTTTGTTTTTCTTCTCTAATCTTTACATTGTGAAACCGATTCAATCCATTCCAACTTTCAACTTTTCATCTTTTGCTTACCTATTTCACAACTTCCCACTTACAAAAAATTCCAAATTTGGAATTCAACCAAATTCTCAAAAATTTTGTTTTTCTACTCTAATTTCGACATTTTTTAACCGATTTAACTCATTCCAACTTTCAACTGTTCATGTTTTGCCTACCTATTCCACAACTTCCCGTTTACCAAAAATTCCAAATTTGAAATTCAACCAAATTCTCCAAAATTTCGTTTTTCTAATCTAATTTCTACATTGTTCAACCGATTCAACCCATTCCAACTTTCAACTCTTCATCTTTTGCCTACCTATTCGACAACTTCCCACTTACCAAAAATTCCAAATTTGAAATTCAACCAAAATCTCCAAAATTTCGTTTTTCTACTGTAATTTCTACATTGTTCAACCGATTCAACCCATTCCAACTTTCAACTCTTCATCTTTTGCCTACCTATTCCACAACTTCCCATTTACCAAAAATTAAAAATTAAAAATTTGAAATTCAACCAAATTCTCAAACATTTTGTTTTTCTACTCTAATCTTTACATTGTGCAACCGATTCAATCCATTCCAACTTTCAACTTTTCATCTTTTGCTTACCTATTTCACAACTTCCCACTTACCAAAAATTCCAAATTTGAAATTCAACCAAATTCGGAAAAATTTCGTTTTTCGACTCTAATTTGTACATTTTTCAACCGATTCAACCCATTCCAACTTTCAACTCTTCATCTTTTTCCTACCTATTCCCCAAATTTCCACTTGCCATAAATTCCACATTTTAAGATTTTAAACTCAACCAAATTCTCCAAAATTCTGAAATTCCACCAAATTCTCCAAAATTCCGTTTTTCACCTCTATTTTCTACATTTCTCAAGTAATTCAACTCGTTTCAGCATAATTCGCCAGCATTCGCCAAGAAGTGATTCAAAGTCTTCGCCTTCACACGCAATTTCTCCAGAAATTGCATTTTCTAGTTATTATTATTCTTCTATTTTATTCCCGCCACTTTTTTGTCCCGCTTCTTCTTCCACATAATTCATCCGATTCACTCCGTTCCACTTTTGACGTATTCCAAATATTCACGAGATGGGCGCTTCCATTTTTCTCGTTCCGAAAATTTTCCGATTTCGCAAAATTCGCGAATTTACGACAAATTTTTCCCCATTCATTCTCAATGGCAGATTCGACATTTCACATTTACGTCATTCCCCTTTTAAATTCACCTCATTCAGCACATTCAAACCACATTCGGAATGATTCTCGACATTCCCAAAATTCCCAAATTCAAAAATTTCACGTTTTCTCGTTAAAAATTCCGACAAAATTTCACGAAATTTCGTTTTTCACCTCTAATTTCTACATTTTTCGACCGATTCAACCCGTTCCAACTTCCAACTGTTCATCTTTTGCCTACCTATTCCACAACTTCCCACTTACAAAAAAATTCCAAATTTTCAAATTTGAAATTCAACCAAATTCTTCGTAATTTCGTTTTTCTACTCTAACTTCTACATTTTTCAACCGATTCAACCCATTCCAACTTTCAACTGTTCATCTTTTGCCTGCCTATTCCACAACTTCTCACCTACCAAAAATTCCAAAATTTCAAATTTGAAATTCAACCAAATTCTCCACAATTTCGTTTTTCTACTCTAACTTCTACGTTTTTCAACCGATTCAACCCATTCCAACTTTCAACTGTTCATCTTTTGCCTACCTATTCCACACCTTCCCACTTACCAAAATTTCCAAATTTTCAATTTTGAAATTCAACCAAATTCTACAAAATTTGGTTTTTCTACTCTAATTTCTACATTTTTCAACCGATTCAACCCATTCCAACTTTATTCACTTTGCTCACCTCATCCTTACCATATTCACCACCTTCACCCCCACTTCCACTATGCTTACAAAATTCAACCCTTGACCCCCACTTCCAGTGTGGCGGCCATCTTGGATTGACCCTGAAGTGCTCCCAATGAACCTAGAATGAACCGGAAGTGCCCCAAATCGAACCGGAAGTGACCTTAGGTAAACAGGAAGTGACCTCAGGTAAACCGGAAGTGACCCCAAATCAAACCGGAAGTGACCTTTTTAAACCGGAAGTGACCTTTTTAAACCGGAAGTGACCCCAAATTAACCGGAAGTGACCTCAGCTAGACCGGAAGTGCCTCTAGTCAAACCGGAAGTGACCCAAATAGACCGGAAGTGACCCAAATCAAACCGGAAGTGACCCCAAATGAACCGGAAGTGACCTCAAGTAAACCGGAAGTGACCCCAAATCAAACCGGAAGTGACCTTTTTAAACCGGAAGTGACCTTTTTAAACCGGAAGTGACCCCAAATAAACCGGAAGTGACCTCGGCTAGACCGGAAGTGCCTCTACTCAAACCGGAAGTGACCCAAATAGACCGGAAGTGACCCAAATCACCCCGGAAGTGACCTTATTTCAACATTAACTGCCCTAAATAGCTACATTAGTCGCTAACTTTTGCATTTTTTGTCCGATTAAACCCGTTTCAACATTTTAAAGGGAAAAGGGAACCTCCTTAAGCCGTTTTTTGTCCTTTTGTTCCAAATTTCAAAATATTTTGGCGCAATTGCTTTTTCTTTTAATTCCCAGTCATTCTCTATGGGGATTCAAGATTTGCTCTAACTTCTACATTTTTTAACCGTTTCAACCCGTTCCAACTTTCAACTGTTCATCTTTTGCCTACCTATTCCACAACCTCCTACTTACCAAAAATTCCAAAATTCAAATTTGAAATTCAACCACATTCTCCAAAATTTAGTATTACACTTCTATTTTCCACATTTCTCAAGAAATTCAACTCATTTCAACATCATTCCCCAAGAAGTGATTCAAAGTCTTCGCCTTCACACGCAATTTCTCCAGAAATTGCATTTTCTAGTTATTATTATTATTCTTCTATTTTATTCCCGCCACTTTTTTGTCCCGCTTCTTCTTCCACATAATTCATCCGATTCACTCCGTTCCACTTTTGACGTATTCCAAATATTCACGAGATGGGCGCTTCCATTTTTCTCGTTCCGAAAATTTTCCGATTTCGCAAAATTCGCGAATTTACGACAAATTTTTCCCCATTCATTCTCAATGGCAGATTCGACATTTCACATTTACGTCATTCCCCTTTTAAATTCACCTCATTCAGCACATTCAAACCACATTCGGAATGATTCTCGACATTCCCAAAATTCCCAAATTCAAAAATTTCACGTTTTCTCGTTAAAAATTCCGACAAAATTTCACGAAATTTCGTTTTTCACCTCTAATTTCTACATTTTTCGACCGATTCAACCCGTTCCAACTTCCAACTGTTCATCTTTTGCCTACCTATTCCACAACTTCCCACTTACAAAAAAATTCCAAATTTTCAAATTTGAAATTCAACCAAATTCTTCGTAATTTCGTTTTTCTACTCTAACTTCTACATTTTTCAACCGATTCAACCCATTCCAACTTTCAACTGTTCATCTTTTGCCTGCCTATTCCACAACTTCTCACCTACCAAAAATTCCAAAATTTCAAATTTGAAATTCAACCAAATTCTCCACAATTTCGTTTTTCTACTCTAACTTCTACGTTTTTCAACCGATTCAACCCATTCCAACTTTCAACTGTTCATCTTTTGCCTACCTATTCCACACCTTCCCACTTACCAAAATTTCCAAATTTTCAATTTTGAAATTCAACCAAATTCTACAAAATTTGGTTTTTCTACTCTAATTTCTACATTTTTCAACCGATTCAACCCATTCCAACTTTATTCACTTTGCTCACCTCATCCTTACCATATTCACCACCTTCACCCCCACTTCCACTATGCTTACAAAATTCAACCCTTGACCCCCACTTCCAGTGTGGCGGCCATCTTGGATTGACCCTGAAGTGCTCCCAATGAACCTAGAATGAACCGGAAGTGCCCCAAATCGAACCGGAAGTGACCTTAGGTAAACAGGAAGTGACCTCAGGTAAACCGGAAGTGACCCCAAATCAAACCGGAAGTGACCTTTTTAAACCGGAAGTGACCTTTTTAAACCGGAAGTGACCCCAAATTAACCGGAAGTGACCTCAGCTAGACCGGAAGTGCCTCTAGTCAAACCGGAAGTGACCCAAATAGACCGGAAGTGACCCAAATCAAACCGGAAGTGACCCCAAATGAACCGGAAGTGACCTCAAGTAAACCGGAAGTGACCCCAAATCAAACCGGAAGTGACCTTTTTAAACCGGAAGTGACCTTTTTAAACCGGAAGTGACCCCAAATAAACCGGAAGTGACCTCGGCTAGACCGGAAGTGACCCAAATCACCCCGGAAGTGACCTTATTTCAACATTAACTGCCCTAAATAGCTACATTAGTCGCTAACTTTTGCATTTTTTGTCCGATTAAACCCGTTTCAACATTTTAAAGGGAAAAGGGAACCTCCTTAAGCCGTTTTTTGTCCTTTTGTTCCAAATTTCAAAATATTTTGGCGCAATTGCTTTTTCTTTTAATTCCCAGTCATTCTCTATGGGGATTCAAGATTTGCTCTAACTTCTACATTTTTTAACCGTTTCAACCCGTTCCAACTTTCAACTGTTCATCTTTTGCCTACCTCCTACTTACCAAAAATTCCAAAATTCAAATTTGAAATTCAACCACATTCTCCAAAATTTAGTATTACACTTCTATTTTCCACATTTCTCAAGAAATTCAACTCATTTCAACATCATTCCCCAAGAAGTGATTCAAAGTCTTCGCCTTCACACGCAATTTCTCCAGAAATTGCATTTTCTAGTTATTATTATTCTACTTATTCCGCTCACTTTTTTGACGCTTAACTCCTTCCACATACTTCAACCGATTCACTCCGTTCCACTTTTCACTTATTCCAAATATTCATGACACGGCTGCTTACATTTTTTTTGTTCGAAAAATTTTCCGTTTTCACAAAATTCACGATTTTGTGGCATTTTTTTCCCCATTCATTCTTAATGGCAGATTCAACATTTCACATTTTTGTTGTTCCAGTTTGAAATTCACTTATTTCAACACATTCAAATCACATTGGGGACATTCCCAAACTTGCCAAATTCAAAAATTTCACGTTTTCACTTTTAAAATTTGCACAAAATTTTGCAAAATTTCACAAAATTTAGTTTTTCACTTCTAGTTTCTACATTTTTCCACCGATTCAACTCGTTCCAACTTTCAACTGTTCATCTTTTGCCTACCTATTCCACACCTTCCCACTTAGCAAAATTTCCAAATTTTCAATTTTGAAATTCACACCAAATTTTCCCAAAATTTAGTTTTTCCCTTCTAATTTCTACATTTTTCAACCGATTCAACCCATTCCAACTTTATTCACTTTGTTCACCTTATGCTTACCATATTCACCCCCTTCACCCCCACTTCCACAATTCAACCCTTGACCCCCACTTCCAGAGTGGCGGCCATCTTGGATTGACCCTGAAGTGCCCCAATGAACCCGGAATGAACTGGAAGTGCCCCAAATCAAACCGGAATTGACCCCAAATGAACAGGAAGTGACCTCAGGTAAACCGGAAGTGACCCCAAATCAAACCGGAAGTGACCCCAAATCAAACCGGAAGTGACCTTTTTAAACCGGAAGTGACCCCAAATAAACCGGAAGTGACCTCAGCTAGACCGGAAGTGCCTCTAATCAAACCGGAAGTGACCCAAATAGACCGGAAGTGACCAAATCAAACCGGAAGTGACCATATTTCAACATTAAGTGCCCTAAATACCTACATTTGCGCTAACTTTTGCAAATTTTGCCCGATTAAACCCATTTCAACATTTTAACCCCAAAAGTGAACCTCCTGAAGCCGTTTCTTTCCTTTTGTTCCAAATTTCAGAAACTTTTGGTGCAATTTTTTTTTCTTTTAATTCCCATTCATTCTCTATTAGGATTCAAGATTTGCTCTAACTTCTACATTTTTTAACCGATTCAACTCGTTCCAACTTTCAACTGTTCCTCTTTTGCCTTCCTATTCCACAACTTCCCACTTACCAAAAATTCTCTACAATTTTGTTTTTCTACTCTAATTTCTACATTTTAAACTTATTCAACCCATTCCACCTTTCAACTGTTCATCATTTTCCTACCTATTCCACAACTTCCCACTTACCCAAAATTCCAAATTTTCAATTTTGAAATTCACACCCAATTTTCCCAAATTTCCTTTTTCCCTTGTAATTTCTACATTTTTCAACCGATTCAACTCTTTTCAACATCATTCTGCAACATTCCCCAAGTATTTATTCAACCTCTTCACCTTCACACGCAATTTCTTCAGGAATTGCAAATTCTAGTTATTATTATTATTCTACTTATTCCGCTCACTTTTTTGACGCTTAACTCCTTCCACATACTTCAACCGATTCACTCCGTTCCACTTTTCACTTATTCCAAATATTCATGACACGGCTGCTTACATTTTTTTTGTTCGAAAAATTTTCCGTTTTCACAAAATTCACGATTTTGTGGCATTTTTTTCCCCATTCATTCTTAATGGCAGATTCAACATTTCACATTTTTGTTGTTCCAGTTTGAAATTCACTTATTTCAACACATTCAAATCACATTGGGGACATTCCCAAACTTGCCAAATTCAAAAATTTCACGTTTTCACTTTTAAAATTTGCACAAAATTTTGCAAAATTTCACAAAATTTAGTTTTTCACTTCTAGTTTCTACATTTTTCCACCGATTCAACTCGTTCCAACTTTCAACTGTTCATCTTTTGCCTACCTATTCCACACCTTCCCACTTAGCAAAATTTCCAAATTTTCAATTTTGAAATTCACACCAAATTTTCCCAAAATTTAGTTTTTTCCCTTCTAATTTCTACATTTTTCAACCGATTCAACCCATTCCAACTTTATTCACTTTGTTCACCTTATGCTTACCATATTCACCCCCTTCACCCCCACTTCCACAATTCAACCCTTGACCCCCACTTCCAGAGTGGCGGCCATCTTGGATTGACCCTGAAGTGCCCCAATGAACCCGGAATGAACTGGAAGTGCCCCAAATCAAACCGGAATTGACCCCAAATGAACCGGAAGTGACCTCAGGTAAACCGGAGGTGACCCCAAATCAAACCGGAAGTGACCCCAAATCAAACCGGAAGTGACCTTTTTCAACCGGAAGTGACCCCAAATAAACCGGAAGTGACCTCAGCTAGACCGGAAGTGCCTCTAATCAAACCGGAAGTGACCTAAATAGACCGGAAGTGCCTCTAATCAAACCGGAAGTGACCTAAATAGACCGGAAGTGACCCAAATCAAACCGGAAGTGACCCCAAATGAACCGGAAGTGACCTCAGGTAAACCGGAAGTGACCCCAAATCAAACCGGAAGTGACCTTTTTAAAACGGAAGTGACCTTTTTAAACCGGAAGTGACCCCAAATAAACCGGAAGTGACCTCAACTAGACCGGAAGTGCCTCTAATCAAACCGGAAGTGACCCAAATCAAACCGGAAATGACCATATTTCAACATTAAGTGCCCTAAATACCTACATTTGCGCTAACTTTTGCAAATTTTGCCCGATTAAACCCATTTCAACATTTTAACCCCAAAAGTGAACCTCCTGAAGCCGTTTCTTTCCTTTTGTTCCAAATTTCAGAAACTTTTGGTGCAATTTTTTTTTCTTTTAATTCCCATTCATTCTCTATTAGGATTCAAGATTTGCTCTAACTTCTACATTTTTTAACCGATTCAACTCGTTCCAACTTTCAACTGTTCCTCTTTTGCCTTCCTATTCCACAACTTCCCACTTACCAAAAATTCTCTACAATTTTGTTTTTCTACTCTAATTTCTACATTTTCAACTTATTCAACCCATTCCACCTTTCAACTGTTCATCATTTTCCTACCTATTCCACAACTTCCCACTTACCCAAAATTCCAAATTTTCAATTTCTAAATTCACACCCAATTTTCCCAAATTTCCTTTTTCCCTTGTAATTTCTACATTTTTCAACCGATTCAACCCTTTTCAACATCATTCTGCAACATTCCCCAAGTATTTATTCAACCTCTTCACCTTCACACGCAATTTCTTCAGGAATTGCAAATTCTAGTTATTATTATTATTCTACTTATTCCGCTCACTTTTTTGACGCTTAACTCCTTCCACATACTTCAACCGATTCACTCCGTTCCACTTTTCACTTATTCCAAATATTCATGACACGGCTGCTTACATTTTTTTTGTTCGAAAAATTTTCCGTTTTCACAAAATTCACGATTTTGTGGCATTTTTTTCCCCATTCATTCTTAATGGCAGATTCAACATTTCACATTTTTGTTGTTCCAGTTTGAAATTCACTTATTTCAACACATTCAAATCACATTGGGGACATTCCCAAACTTGCCAAATTCAAAAATTTCACGTTTTCACTTTTAAAATTTGCACAAAATTTTGCAAAATTTCACAAAATTTAGTTTTTCACTTATAGTTTCTACATTTTTCCACCGATTCAACTCGTTCCAACTTTCAACTGTTCATCTTTTGCCTACCTATTCCACACCTTCCCACTTAGCAAAATTTCCAAATTTTCAATTTTGAAATTCACACCAAATTTTCCCAAAATTTAGTTTTTCCCTTCTAATTTCTACATTTTTCAACCGATTCAACCCATTCCAACTTTATTCACTTTGTTCACCTTATGCTTACCATATTCACCCCCTTCACCCCCGCTTCCACAATTCAACCCTTGACCCCCACTTCCAGAGTGGCGGCCATCTTGGATTGACCCTGAAGTGCCCCAATGAACCCGGAATGAACTGGAAGTGCCCCAAATCAAACCGGAATTGACCCCAAATGAACCGGAAGTGACCTCAGGTAAACCGGAAGTGACCCCAAATCAAACCGGAAGTGACCCCAAATCAAACCGGAAGTGACCCTTTTCAACCGGATGTGACCTTTTTAAACCGGAAGTGACCCCAAATAAACCGGAAGTGACCTCAGCTAGACCGGAAGTGCCTCTAATCAAACCGGAAGTGACCCAAATCAAACCGGAAATGACCATATTTCAACATTAAGTGCCCTAAATACCTACATTTGCGCTAACTTTTGGAAATTTTGCCCGATTAAACCCATTTCAACATTTTAACCCCAAAAGTGAACCTCCTGAAGCCGTTTTTTCCTTTTGTTCCAAATTTCTGAAACTTTTGGTGCAATTTTTTTTTCTTTTAATTCCCATTCATTCTCTATTAGGATTCAAGATTTGCTCTAACTTCTACATTTTTTAACCGATTCAACTCGTTCCAACTTTCAACTGTTCCTCTTTTGCCTTCCTATTCCACAACTTCCCACTTACCAAAAATTCTCTACAATTTTGTTTTTCTACACTAATTTCTACATTTTCAACTTATTCAACCCATTCTACCTTTCAACTGTTCATCATTTTCCTACCTATTCCACAACTTCCCACTTACCCAAAATTCCAAATTTTCAATTTTGAAATTCACACCCAATTTTCCCAAATTTCCTTTTTCCCTTGTAATTTCTACATTTTTCAACCGATTCAACTCTTTTCAACATCATTCTGCAACATTCCCCAAGTAGTTATTCAACCTCTTCACCTTCACACGCAATTTCTTCAGGAATTGCAAATTCTAGTTATTATTATTATTATTATTATTATTCTACTTATTCCGCTCACTTTTTTGACGCTTAACTCCTTCCACATACTTCAACCGATTCACTCCGTTCCACTTTTCACTTATTCCAAATATTCATGACACGGCTGCTTACATTTTTTTTGTTCGAAAAATTTTCCGTTTTCACAAAATTCACGATTTTGTGGCATTTTTTTCCCCATTCATTCTTAATGGCAGATTCAACATTTCACATTTTTGTTGTTCCAGTTTGAAATTCACTTATTTCAACACATTCAAATCACATTGGGGACATTCCCAAACTTGCCAAATTCAAAAATTTCACGTTTTCACTTTTAAAATTTGCACAAAATTTTGCAAAATTTCACAAAATTTAGTTTTTCACTTCTAGTTTCTACATTTTTCCACCGATTCAACTCGTTCCAACTTTCAACTGTTCATCTTTTGCCTACCTATTCCACACCTTCCCACTTAGCAAAATTTCCAAATTTTCAATTTTGAAATTCACACCAAATTTTCCCAAAATTTAGTTTTTTCCCTTCTAATTTCTACATTTTTCAACCGATTCAACCCATTCCAACTTTATTCACATTGTTCACCTTATGCTTACCCTATTCACCCCCTTCACCCCCACTTCCACAATTCAACCCTTGACCCCCACTTCCAGAGTGGCGGCCATCTTGGATTGACCCTGAAGTGCCCCAATGAACCCGGAATGAACTGGAAGTGCCCCAAATCAAACCGGAATTGACCCCAAATGAACCGGAAGTGACCTCAGGTAAACCGGAAGTGACCCCAAATCAAACCGGAAGTGACCCCAAATCAAACCGGAAGTGACCTTTTTCAACCGGAAGTGACCTTTTTAAACCGGAAGTGACCCCAAATAAACCGGAAGTGACCTCAGCTAGACCGGAAGTGCCTCTAATCAAACCGGAAGTGACCCAAATAGACCGGAAGTGACCCAAATCAAACCGGAAGTGACCCCAAATGAACCGGAAGTGACCTCAAGTAAACCGGAAGTGACCCCAAATCAAACCGGAAGTGACCTTTTTAAACCGGAAGTGACCTTTTTAAACCGGAAGTGACCCCAAATAAACCGGAAGTGACCTCAGCTAGACCGGAAGTGCCTCTATTCAAACCGGAAGTGACTCAAATAGACCGGAAGTGACCCAAATCAAACCGGAAGTGACCCCAAATGAACCGGAAGTGACCCCAGGTAAACCGGAAGTGACCCCAAATCAAACCGGAAGTGACCTTTTTAAACCGGAAGTGACCTTTTTAAACCGGAAGTGACCCCAAATAAACCGGATGTGACCTCGGCTAGACCGGAAGTGCCTCTACTCAAACCGGAAGTGACCCAAATAGACCGGAAGTGACCCAAATCACCCCGGAAGTGACCTTATTTCAACATTAACTGCCCTAAATAGCTACATTAGTCGCTAACTTTTGCATTTTTTTGTCCGATTGAACCCATTTCAACATTTTAACTCCAAAAGTGAACCTCCTGAAGCTATTTATTTTCGTTTTGTTCCAAATTTCAAAATATTTTGGCGCAATTGCTTTTTCTTTTAATTCCCATTCATTCTCTATGGAGATTCAACATTTGCTCTCACGTCTACATTTTTTAACCGATTCAACCCGTTCCAACATTCAACTGTTCATCTTTTGCCTACCTATTCCACAACCTCCCACTTACCACAAATTCCAAACTTCAAATTTGAAATTCAACCAAATTCTCCAAAATTTAGTATTACACTTCTATTTTCCACATTTCTCAAGAAATTCAACTCATTTCAACATCATTCGCCATCATTCCCCAAGAAGTGATTCAAAGTCTTCGCCTTCACACGCAATTTCTCCAGAAATTGCATTTTCTAGTTATTGTGTGAAGGCGATGGCCTTCACACATATGTTATTCTACACCATTCTCTATTATTATTATTATTATTATTATTATTCTATTTTATTCTCCACACTTTTTTGTCCCGCTTCTTCTTCCACATAGTTCATCCGATTCACTCCGTTCCACTTTTGACGCGTTCCAAATATTCACGAGATGAGCGCTTCCATTTTTCTCGTTCCGAAAATTTTCCGATTTCGCAAAATTCGCGAACTTACGACAAATTTTTCCCCATTCATTCTTAATGGCAGATTCGACATTTCACATTTACATCATTCCACTTTTTTCTACATTGTTCAACCGATTCAACTCATTCCAACTTTCAACTGTTCATCTTTTGCCTACCTATTCCACAACTTCCCACTTACCAAAAATTCCAAATTTGAAATTCAACCAAATTCTCCAAAATTTCGTTTTTCCACTCTAACTTTTACGTTTTTCAACCGATTCAACCCATTCCAACTTTCAACTGTTCATCTTTTTCTAACTATTCCACAACTTCCAACTTATGAAAAATTCAAAATTTTCAAATTTGGAATTCAACCAAATTCTCAAAAATTTTGTTTTTCTACTCTAATTTCTACATTTTTCAACCGATTCAACTCATTCCAACTTTCAACTGTTCATGTTTTGCCTACCTATTCCACAACTTCCCACTTACCAAAAATTCCATATTTGAAATTCAACCAAATTCTCCAACATTTTGTTTTTCTACTCTAATTTCTACATTTTTTAACCGATTCAACTCATTCCAACTTTCAACTGTTCATGCTTTGCCTACCTATTCCACAACTTCCCGTTTACCAAAAATTCCAAATTTGAAATTCAACCAAATTCTCCAAAATGTCGTTTTTCTAATCTAATTTCTACATTGTTCAACCGATTCAACCCATTCCAACTTTCAACTCTTCATCTTTTGCCTACCTATTCCACAACTTCCCACTTACCAAAAATTCCATATTTGAAATTCAACCAAATTCTCCAACATTTTGTTTTTCTACTCTAATTTCTACATTGTTCAACCGATTCAACCCATTCCAACTTTCAACTCTTCATCTTTGGCCTACCTATTCCACAACTTCCGACTTACCAAAAATTCCAAATTTGAAATTCAACCAAAATCTCCAAATTTTCGTTTTTCTACTGTAATTTCTACATTGTTCAACCGATTCAACCCATTCCAACTTTCAACTCTTCATCTTTTGCCTACCTATTCCACAATTTCCCACTTACAAAAATTCAAAATTAAAAATTTGAAATTCAACCAAATTCTCAAACATTTTGTTTTTCTACTCTAATCTTTACATTGTGCAACCGATTCAATCCATTCCAACTTTCAACTTTTCATCTTTTGCTTACCTATTTCACAACTTCCCACTTACCAAAAATTCCAAATTTGAAATTCAACCAAATTCTGCAAAATTTCGTTTTTCGACTCTAATTTGTACATTTTTCAACCGATTCAACCCATTCCAACTTTCAACTCTTCATCTTTTGCCTACGTATTACACAACTTCCCACTTACCAAAAATCCCAAATTTGAAATTCAACCAAATTCTCCAAAATTTCGTTTTTCTACTCTCATTTCTACATTTCTCTACCGATTCAACCCATTCCAACTTTCAACTCTTCATCTTTTGCTTACCTATTCCACAACTTCCCCTTACAAAAAATTCCAAATTTTGAAATTTGAAATTCAACCAAATTCTCCAAAAATGTGTTTTTCTACTCTAATTTTCACATTGTTCAACCGATTCAACTCATTCCAACTTTCAACTCTTCATCTTTTTCCTACCTATTCCCCAAATTTCCACTTGCCATAAATTCCACATTTTAAGATTTTAAACTCAACCAAATTCTCCAAAATTCTGAAATTCCACCAAATTCTCCAAAATTCCGTTTTTCACCTCTATTTTCTACATTTCTCAAGTAATTCAACTCGTTTCAGCATAATTCGCCAGCATTCCCCAAGAAGTGATTCAAAGTCTTCGCCTTCACACGCAATTTCTCCAGAAATTGCATTTTCTAGTTGTGTGAAGGCGATGGCCTTCACACATATGTTATTCTACACCATTCTCTATTATTATTATTATTATTGTGTGAAGGCGATGGCCTTCACACATATGTTATTCTACACCATTCTCTATTATTATTATTATTATTGTGTGAAGGCGATGGCCTTCACACATATGTTATTCTACACCATTCTCTATTATTATTATTATTATTCTTCTATTTTATTCCCGCCACTTTTTTGTCCCGCTTCTTCTTCCACATAATTCATCCGATTCACTCCGTTCCACTTTTGACGTATTCCAAATATTCACGAGATGAGTGCTTCCATTTTTCTCGTTCCGAAAATTTTCCGATTTCGCAAAATTCGCGAATTTACGACAAATTTTTCCCCATTCATTCTCAATGGCAGATTCGACATTTCACATTTACGTCATTCCCCTTTTAAATTCACCTCATTCAGCACATTCAAACCACATTCGGAATGATTCTCGACATTCCCAAAATTCCCAAATTCAAAAATTTCACGTTTTCACGTTAAAAATTCCGACAAAATTTCACGAAATTTCGTTTTTCACCTCTAATTTCTACATTTTTCGACCGATTGAACCCGTTCCAACTTCCAACTGTTCATCTTTTGCCTACCTATTCCACAACTTCCCACTTACAAAAAAATTCCAAATTTTCAAATTTGAAATTCAACCAAATTCTTCGTAATTTCGTTTTTCTACTCTAATTTCTACATTTTTCAACCGATTCAACCCATTCCAACTTTCAACTGTTCATCTTTTGCCTGCCTATTCCACAACTTCTCACCTATCAAAAATTCCAAAATTTCAAATTTGAAATTCAACCAAATTCTCCAAAATTTCGTTTTTCTACTCTAACTTCTACGTTTTTCAACCGATTCAACCCATTCCAACTTTCAACTGTTCATCTTTTGCCTACCTATTCCACACCTTCCCACTTACCAAAATTTCCAAATTTTCAATTTTGAAATTCAACCAAATTCTACAAAATTTGGTTTTTCTACTCTAATTTCTACATTTTTCAACCGATTCAACCCATTCCAACTTTATTCACTTTGGTCACCTCATCCTTACCATATTCACCCCCTTCACCCCCACTTCCACTATGCTTACAAAATTCAACCCTTGACCCCCACTTCCAGTGTGGCGGCCATCTTGGATTGACCCTGAAGTGCTCCCAATGAACCTAGAATGAACCGGAAGTGGCCCAAATCAAACCGGAAGTGACCTTAGGTAAACAGGAAGTGACCTCAGGTAAACCGGAAGTGACCCCAAATCAAACCGGAAGTGACCTTTTTAAACCGGAAGTGACCTTTTTAAACCGGAAGTGACCCCAAATAAACCGGAAGTGACCTCAGCTGGACCGGAAGTGCCTCTAATCAGACCGGAAGTGACCCAAATAGACAGGAAGTGACCCAAATCAACCCGGAAGTGAACTTATTTCAACATTAACTGCCATAAATAGCTACATTAGGCGCTAACTTTTGCATTTTTTGTCCGATTGAACCCGTTTCAACATTTTAACCCCAAAAGTGAACCTCCTGAAGCTGTTTTTTTACGTTTTGTTCCAAATTTCAAAATATTTTGGCGCAATTGCTTTTTCTTTTAATTCCCATTCATTCTCTATGGGGATTCAACATTTGCTCTCACTTCTACATTTTTTAACCGATTCAACCCGTTCCAACATTCAACTGTTCATCCTTTGCCTGCCTATTCCACAACTTTCCACTTACCAAAAATTCCAAAAATCAAATTTGAAATTCAACCATATTCTCAAAAATTTAGTATTACACTTCTATTTTCCACATTTCTCAAGAAATTCAACTCATTTCAACATCATTCGGCATCATTCCCCAAGAAGTGATTCAAAGTCTTCGCCTTCACACGCAATTTCTCCAGAAATTGCATTTTCTAGTTATTATTATTATTCTTCTATTTTATTCCCGCCACTTTTTTGTCCCGCTTCTTCTTCCACATAATTCATCCGATTCACTCCGTTCCACTTTTGACGTATTCCAAATATTCACGAGATGAGCGCTTCCATTTTTCTCGTTCCGAAAATTTTCCGATTTCGCAAAATTCGCGAATTTACGACAAATTTTTCCCCATTCATTCTCAATGGCAGATTCGACATTTCACATTTACGTCATTCCCCTTTTAAATTCACCTCATTCAGCACATTCAAACCACATTCGGAATGATTCTCGACATTCCCAAAATTCCCAAATTCAAAAATTTCACGTTTTCTCGTTAAAAATTCCGACAAAATTTCACGAAATTTCGTTTTTCACCTCTAATTTCTACATTTTTCGACCGATTCAACCCGTTCCAACTTCCAACTGTTCATCTTTTGCCTACCTATTCCACAACTTCCCACTTACAAAAAAATTCCAAATTTTCAAATTTGAAATTCAACCAAATTCTTCGTAATTTCGTTTTTCTACTCTAACTTCTACATTTTTCAACCGATTCAACCCATTCCAACTTTCAACTGTTCATCTTTTGCCTGCCTATTCCACAACTTCTCACCTACCAAAAATTCAAAAATTTCAAATTTGAAATTCAACCAAATTCTCCAAAATTTCGTTTTTCTACTCTAACTTCTACGTTTTTCAACCGATTCAACCCATTCCAACTTTCAACTGTTCATCTTTTGCCTACCTATTCCACACCTTCCCACTTACCAAAATTTCCAAATTTTCAATTTTGAAATTCAACCAAATTCTACAAAATTTGGTTTTTCTACTCTAATTTCTACATTTTTCAACCGATTCAACCCATTCCAACTTTATTCACTTTGGTCACCTCATCCTTACCATATTCACCACCTTCACCCCCACTTCCACTATGCTTACAAAATTCAACCCTTGACCCCCACTTCCAGTGTGGCGGCCATCTTGGATTGACCCTGAAGTGCTCCCAATGAACCTAGAATGAACCGGAAGTGCCCCAAATCGAACCGGAAGTGACCTTAGGTAAACAGGAAGTGACCTCAGGTAAACCGGAAGTGACCCCAAATCAAACCGGAAGTGACCTTTTTAAACCGGAAGTGACCTTTTTAAACCGGAAGTGACCCCAAATTAACCGGAAGTGACCTCAGCTAGACCGGAAGTGCCTCTAGTCAAACCGGAAGTGACCCAAATAGACCGGAAGTGACCCAAATCAAACCGGAAGTGACCATATTTCAACATTAAGTGCCCTAAATACCTACATTTGCGCTAACTTTTGCAAATTTTGCCCGATTAAACACATTTCAACATTTTAACCCCAAAAGTGAACCTCCTGAAGCTGTTTTTTTACGTTTTGTTCCAAATTTCAAAATATTTTGGCGCAATTGCTTTTTCTTTTAATTCCCATTCATTCTCTATGGGGATTCAACATTTGCTCTCACTTCTACATTTTTTAACCGATTCAACCCGTTCCAACATTCAACTGTTCATCCTTTGCCTGCCTATTCCACAACTTTCCACTTACCAAAAATTCCAAAAATCAAATTTGAAATTCAACCATATTCTCAAAAATTTAGTATTACACTTCTATTTTCCACATTTCTCAAGAAATTCAACTCATTTCAACATCATTCGGCATCATTCCCCAAGAAGTGATTCAAAGTCTTCGCCTTCACACGCAATTTCTCCAGAAATTGCATTTTCTAGTTATTATTATTATTATTATATTTTATTCTCCACACTTTTTTGTCCCGCTTCTTCTTCCACATAATTCATCCGATTCACTCCGTTCCACTTTTGACGTATTCCAAATATTCACGAGATGAGCGCTTCCATTTTTCTCGTTCCGAAAATTTTCCGATTTCGCAAAATTCGCGAATTTACGACAAATTTTTCCCCATTCATTCTCAATGGCAGATTCTACATTTCACATTTACGTCATTCCCCTTTTAAATTCACCTCATTCAGCACATTCAAACCACATTCGGAATGATTCTCGACATTCCCAAAATTCCCAAATTCAAAAATTTCACGTTTTCACGTTAAAAATTCCGACAAAATTTCACGAAATTTCGTTTTTCACCTCTAGTTTCTACATTTTTCAACCGATTCAACCCATTCCAATTTTCAACTGTTCATCTTTTGCCTGCCTATTCCACAACTTCTCACCTACCAAAAATTCCAAAATTTCAAATTTGAAATTCAACCAAATTCTCCAAAATTTCGTTTTTCTACTCTAACTTCTACGTTTTTCAACCGATTCAACCCATTCCAACTTTCAACTGTTCATCTTTTGCCTACCTATTCCACACCTTCCCACTTACCAAAATTTCAAAATTTTCAATTTTGAAATTCAACCAAATTCTACAAAATTTGGTTTTTCTACTCTAATTTCTACATTTTTCAACCGATTCAACCCATTCCAACTTTATTCACTTTGGTCACCTCATCCTTACCATATTCACCCCCTTCACCCCCACTTCCACTATGCTTACACAATTCAACCCTTGACCCCCACTTCCAGTGTGGCGGCCATCTTGGATTGGCCCTGAAGTGCTCCCAATGACCCTAGAATGAACCGGAAGTGCCCCAAATCGAACCGGAAGTGACCTTAGGTAAACAGGAAGTGACCTTAGGTAAACCGGAAGTGACCCCAAATCAAACCGGAAGTGACCTTTTTAAACCGGAAGTGACCTTATTAAACCGGAAGTGACCCCAAATAAACAGGAAGTGACCTCAGCTAGACCGGAAGTGCCTCTATTCAAACCGGAAGTGACCCCAATAGACCGGAAGTGACCCAAATCAACCCGGAAGTGAACTTATTTCAACATTAACTGCCCTAAATAGCTACATTAGGCGCTAACATTTGCTTTTTTTGTCCGATTGAACCCGTTTCAACATTTTAACCCCAAAAGTGAACCTCCTGAAGCTGTTTTTTTACGTTTTGTTTCAAATTTCAAAATATTTTGGCGCAATTGCTTTTTCTTTTAATTCCCATTCATTCTCTATGGGGATTCAACATTTGCTCTCACTTCTACATTTTTTAACCGATTCAACCCGTTCCAACATTCAACTGTTCATCCTTTGCCTGCCTATTCCACAACTTTCCACTTACCAAAAATTCTCTACAATTTCGTTTTTCTACTCTTTTTTCCACATTTTTCAACCGATTCAACCCATTCCAACTTTATTCACTTTGTTTACCTTATGCTTACCATATTCACCTGCTTCACCCACACTTCCAGTGTGGCGGCCATCTTGGATTGACCCGGACGTGCCCCCAATGAACCCAGAATGTACCGGAAGTGCCCCATATCAAACCGCAAGTGACCTTAGGTAAACAGGAAGTGACCTTAGGTAAACCGGAAGTGACCCCAAATCAAACCGGAAGTGACCTTTTTAAACCGGAAGTGACCTTTTTAAACCGGAAGTGACCCCAAATAAACCGGAAGTGACCTCAGCTGGACCGGAAGTGCCTCTAATCAGACCGGAAGGGACCCAAATAGACCGGAAGTGACCCAAATCAAACCGGAAGTGACCCCAAATGAACCGGAAGTGACCTCAAGTAAACCGGAAGTGACCCCAAATCAAACCGGAAGTGACCTTTTTAAACCGGAAGTGACCTTTTTAAACCGGAAGTGACCCCAAATAAACCGGAAGTGACCTCAGCTAGACCGGAAGTGCCTCTATTCAAACCGGAAGTGACCCAAATAGACCGGAAGTGACCCAAATCACCCCAGAAGTGACCTTATTTCAACATTAACTGCCTTAAATAGCTACAATAGTAGCTAACTTTTGCATTTTTTGTCCGATTGAACCCGTTTCATCATTTTAACCCCAAAAGTGAACCTCCTGAAGCTGTTTTTTTTCGTTTTGTTCCAAATTTCTAAATATTTTGGCGCAATTGCTTTTTCTTTTAATTCCCATTCATTCTCTATGGGGATTCAACATTTGCTCTAACTTCTACATTTTTTAACCAATTATACCCGCTCCAACATTCAACTGTTCATCTTTTGCCTACCTATTCCACAACCTCCCACTTACCAAATATTCCAAACTTCAAATTTGAAATTCAACCGAATTCTCCAAAATTTAGTATTACACTTCTATTTTCCACATTTCTCAAGAAATTTAACTCATTTCAACATCATTCGGCATCATTCCCCAAGAAGTGATTCAAAGTCTTCGCCTTCACACGCAATTTCTCCAGAAATTGCATTTTCTAGTTATTATTATTCTTCTATTTTATTCCCGCCACTTTTTTGTCCCGCTTCTTCTTCCACATAATTCATCCGATTCACTCCGTTCCACTTTTGACGTATTCCAAATATTCACGAGATGAGCGCTTCCATTTTTCTCGTTCCGAAAATTTTCCGATTTCGCAAAATTCGCGAATTTACGACAAATTTTTCCCCATTCATTCTCAATGGCAGATTCGACATTTCACATTTACGTCATTCCCCTTTTAAATTCACCTAATTCAGCACATTCAAACCACATTCGGAATGATTCTCGACATTCCCAAAATTCCCAAATTCAAAAATTTCACGTTTTCTCGTTAAAAATTCCGACAAAATTTCACGAAATTTCGTTTTTCACCTCTAATTTCTACATTTTTCGACCGATTCAACCCGTTCCAACTTCCAACTGTTCATCTTTTGCCTACCTATTCCACAACTTCCCACTTACAAAAAAATTCCAAGTTTTCAAATTTGAAATTCAACCAAATTCTTCGTAATTTCGTTTTTCTACTCTAACTTCTACATTTTTCAACCGATTCAACCCATTCCAACTTTCAACTGTTCATCTTTTGCCTGCCTATTCCACAACTTCTCACCTACCAAAAATTCCAAAATTTCAAATTTGAAATTCAACCAAATTCTCCAAAATTTCGTTTTTCTACTCTAACTTCTACGTTTTTCAACCGATTCAACCCATTCCAACTTTCAACTGTTCATCTTTTGCCTACCTATTCCACACCTTCCCACTTACCAAAATTTCCAAATTTTCAATTTTGAAATTCAACCAAATTCTACAAAATTTGGTTTTTCTACTCTAATTTCTACATTTTTCAACCGATTCAACCCATTCCAACTTTATTCACTTTGGTCACCTCATCCTTACCATATTCACCACCTTCACCCCCACTTCCACTATGCTTACAAAATTCAACCCTTGACCCCCACTTCCAGTGTGGCGGCCATCTTGGATTGACCCTGAAGTGCTCCCAATGAACCTAGAATGAACCGGAAGTGCCCCAAATCGAACCGGAAGTGACCTTAGGTAAACAGGAAGTGACCTCAGGTAAACCGGAAGTGACCCCAAATCAAACCGGAAGTGACCTTTTTAAACCGGAAGTGACCTTTTTAAACCGGAAGTGACCCCAAATAAACCGGAAGTGACCTCAGCTGGACCGGAAGTGCCTCTAATCAGACCGGAAGTGACCCAAATGGACCGGAAGTGACCCAAATCAACCCGGAAGTGAACTTATTTCAACATTAACTGCCATAAATAGCTACATTAGGCGCTAACTTTTGCATTTTTTGTCCGATTGAACCCGTTTCAACATTTTAACCCCAAAAGTGAACCTCCTGAAGCTGTTTTTTTTTGTTTTGTTCCAAATTTCAAAATATTTTGGCGCAATTGCTTTTTCTTTTAATTCCCATTCATTCTCTATGGGGATTCAACATTTGCTCTCACTTCTACATTTTTTAACCGAATCAACCCGTTCCAACATTCAACTGTTCATCCTTTGCCTGCCTATTCCACAACTTTCCACTTACCAAAAATTCCAAAAATCAAATTTGAAATTCAACCATATTCTCAAAAATTTAGTATTACACTTCTATTTTCCACATTTCTCAAGAAATTCAACTCATTTCAACATCATTCGGCATCATTCCCCAAGAAGTGATTCAAAGTCTTCGCCTTCACACGCAATTTCTCCAGAAATTGCATTTTCTAGTTAATAAAGTTATTGCACAGAATGCAACAATATAGTTATATACTAGATCTGTGGAATAAAGACAAGGCTGACGTCAGGGCGCACGCACGGCGATGTTGACAAAGGACGAGGAATTTGATCGATGGATTTAATGGATTTAAAGTGCACGGATGGTTTGATAATATTATTGGCTTATATTAGTTATTGGAAATATAGTTTATCTATCGTTATATGAGCCTGCGAAATATTTTGAAGTACAAGCGCCCTGAGCCGCGCGCACCCATTGTTGACAAAGAACGATCGATGGATTTAATGAATTGGAGTGACACCGATGGTTTTATAAACATGTTATTCATGTAATAGTTGTCCTTAATCACTCTATATGTTACGTCAGGCCCGTTCTCAGCTCTTTGTTTGTGTTTGTCACGTTAGGATACCTATCATTTAGCCTGTTGTTGCTATTTAATGAATTGGAGTGACACCGATGGTTTTATAAACATGTTATTCATGCAATAGTTGTCCTTAATCACTCTATATGTTACGTTAGGCCCGTTCTCAGCTCTTTGTTTGTGTTTGTCACGTTAGCATACCTAGCGTTTAGCCTGTTGTTGCTATTTAATGAATTGGAGTGACACCGATGGTTTTATAAACATGTTATTCATCTAATAGTTGTCCTTAATCACTCTATATGTTACGTCAGGCCCGTTCTCAGCTCTTTGTTTGTGTTTGTCACGTTAGCATACCTATCGTTTAGCCTGTTGTTGCTATCGTTTAGCCTTTTGTTGCTCGTTCATGACTGTTTTTGGTGTGGGATTTTGTCGAATAAATTGCCCCAAAATGCGACTTATACTCCGGAGCGACTTATATATGTTTTTTTCACTTTTTGGGGCATTTTATGGCTGCTGCGACTTATACTCCGGAGCGACTTATAGTCCGGAAAATACGGTAGTATAAATATGATACGTGTGTGTGTGTGTGTGTGCGTGCGTGCGTGAGACATGTACATGAAGCTAAAGTATACATACTGTAAATATGTTTTTAGAACTCTTTTAATATTATAACAACTTTTTTTATAAAAAGGTACATTGAGGAATTATGGCATTATTCCTCAATTTGGAAGGTTTATTTTGAATTTGTGAATTTTTCTTTTGGGGAGGAAAAAAATCTGCGATGTACTGAAGCCGCAATAATTGAACAGCGATGTAGCAAAGGATTACTGTAATGACATTTTGTTTTGTTTTGTTATGTTTTGTTTGGTTTCATTTCGTTTCATTTCATTTTTGAATAATGTTATTTTGGTCTTACCGGTGCCACATTTTCTGAAGTTCTGGCGGTGCGAGGTCGGCCGGTTGATTTTCGTTTCAATGCTGATCCACTGGCTCTGAAGTTAGTAACCCATAACAAGATCGTGTTTCGAGCAGGTACGGGATCCTGTCTACCAAGTCTGAAGCGCAAACGAAACGCTCCTTGTGTTGCAGTTACAGATTCGTTCTTGATAAATGTTTCTACAATGAAAGCGCGATCCTCACCGGTCATGTTAGCAACTGAAACGAAACAAAATAAAATAATTCTAAAATGAAACGAAACGAAAATGAAATGAAATGGAACAAAACAAAATGACATTATATGTACTTTTCGCAAATAAAAAAAAAACTTTTATTTAAATTAAATAAATAAATTTATTTCATTTATTAAACCTACATATGTGTCAGATCATTTTGCCGGACCCTGTACATAATTTTTTTAACTTAAAAAAAAAAAACAATAATGAATTCATGATAATAATGAATATATATATATATATATATATATATATATATATATATATATATACACACACACACACACACATATTGTTTTTAAAAAAAAAAATATATATATATATATATATATATAAAAATTATATATATATATATATATGTATTTTATAAAATATACTATATTTTTTTTAATTAAAAAAATATATATATACCGTATGTTTCTGACTATAAGTCGCGGTTTTTGTCATAGTTTGGGTGGGGGGGCGATATATAATCCGGAGCAATTTATATGTGAAATTATTCACTGACAATGAGTTCCATTCACTGACTTCCGGAGTCAGGAGATTTAATGATTTGGAGTGACTCAGATGGTTCGATAAACTACTTATTCATGTTATAGTTATTTGATATATAGTTTATTTAGAGTAGCAACGTCTATGTTGTTAGACTTCAGTAGTTTCCAATTGTCTAGCGAGGCCGTGAAGGCAGCAGTGGGGGGGACGGGAAGAGCGATCCAGGGCGCTTGCTTCAAGTACACACTCATATGTTGAGCTCTTGTTTTGTAAAATAAAGAGCCGGCTACCAAACCCAAGTCTTGCCTGGTACTTTGGTCACGCTACAATATAGTTACATATAACTATATTGTACTTCCCGGAGTCCCAGCCGTAATCGGCAGCATGCGGGTAGTCCGCGCAGCAATCGGCGGCATTCGGGGAGTCCGCGGTGTAATCGGCGGCATTCGGGGAGTTTGCACCGCAATCGACGGCATTCAGGGAGTCTGCGCCGCAATCGACGGCTATCTGGGAGTCCGCGCCGCAATCGGCGGAATCCCGGGAGTCTGCGCCACAATCGGCAGCATTCGGGGAGTCCTCGCCGCAATCGGCGGCATATGGGGTTTCCCAGCCGCAATTGGCAGCATATGGGGAGTTGGCACCGCAATCGACAGCATTCGGGGAGTCCGCGCCGCAATCAACGGCTATCTGGGAGTCCGCGCCGCAATCGGCGGAATCCCGGGAGTCTGCGCCACAATCGGCAGCATTGCGCTGGAGTTTGTGTGATTGAGTGTGTGACTGGTAGGATAAATTGACTAAAAAGCAGTTCTAGCGTTGATCCACGGCAATAAAACAGGCTAGTAATCTGTTGAAAGGTCAATTTAAACCTGCATTGAGGATCCTCAAAGAAAAAAAAAAATTGAAAAAAAAAATTGTAAAACCTTAAACTACTAAAATTAAGATGGGAAATGAGAACGGTAAATCTCTTGGTCTGCTCTTCTTTGAGATGAGAAGTTCATGGCAAGTAGATTTTTTAATTGTATGCAATATATGCCGAAGTGGAAGAAAAAGTATGGAGTAGAAGGGAAGTTGAGAGTTGAAGTGTGGAAGATAGGAGTTGATGTTTTAGAAGAGAGTGTGGATAGAAAGAAAAATGGACTGAAAAATAAAAGAGAGAGAATTGGATTGTGCTAAAATGTTGTCACGGTCGGGTGGAGCATGGAGCAGGACGACCAAGTGCAGCTTGGACCAGGGTTTATTGAAGCAACTCAAAAGGCAAACTGACATGACTTAACAAACAATAACTTGACTGACTGACCGGGACGTGAAACAAGAAGACAGCAGGACATGACGGCATCAAGACAGTACGACAACCCCGAACGACAGCAACCAATGATCCGACAGGGAGTGAGGGGCAGACAGGACTTTTATACACGACAGGTAACGAGAGGCAGGTGGGAACAATCACACTGATCATGGGCACACAGGAGGGGAGGGGCGAGCACACAGACAGAAACCAAGACAACAGACACATAGTGGAGCAGTTGGGGACGAGACCTGACAAATGTGGTTGAAAGCTTCACAAGAAAGAAGAGAACAAATCCAAAAGACAAAAGATAGAAAGTTGAAAAGTGATGAGGCCGCCATTCAATTGAGATTTGAAAAAGAATTCTGGGTACATAGTGGCATCCCATTCAATGATGCAGATGAGAGTGCTTATCAGCAACATCTTAAAATTGCACTCCTCACTGGTTTCCCCCCTGACTTAGGCAATTGGGCGAGGAAACACTTGGTGGAAGCGGACACTGCTTGGTTTACAAAAAACTTGCAGTGGCCCAGAGACGCTGACAAAGGGATTGAGAAAGGCAGAAGTTCTGATGTATTTCATCTAGATGATGATAATGATCTAAATGAAGATAAAACGATCTTCTACCAAAGTTCCCAAAGGGGCAGAGGAAGAGTTAGATACCAACAACGTCGCAAGCCACCATTCAAATCAAAACCCCCATCAGATTCAGCCAACTGTTGGAACTGTGGGAGACGAGGACACTTTGCACGAGAGTGTCGTTTTGCAAAACAATACCAATCAAAGGGTGGAGGAAGGAGCAGAGGAAAAGCCAAATTTTTAGCATGACAAGCTTCCTCCTCTTTGACCGCTTATGCTCATACAGAGAAAGAAAGAATAGATGCCCATATGACAGCAGCAAAACATGTCATTGTCAGATTATTAGATTTTTTTTTTAGATTATTAGAAGTCCTGTCCATCCAAGAAGTATGACAATGCTGTTTGTATGCCCAAATTACAAATGACTAGAGCTTAAATTGTGTTACACTAAAGTTAAAATATGCAAATCAAGTGGTAAAGAAATGCAACTTGCTTCTAGAAGATAAATAAATAAAATTAGAATGTGCTGTCCTCATGTGCATGGGAGGGACCAGCTCATGATCGACCACAGGAAATGGCCAGCCTGTGACGAATCATTGGTGCTGGGACCTACCTTCCGCACGCGAGAGCTGTGCATGTGTGTGCGTATGTGTTAAAGTTAAAGTCCCAAATTGATGAAGATTGGCTAAACTTTTAGTATAAAGAAATTTGCCAGACTGTTGTCTATTCAATTTACACCGCAGAACAGAAACAATTTGACAGAAAAAAAATGAGAGGAAAAGAGAGAAGTCTGTTTGCGAGCAGAAACTAATCCACACTAGTGCATGTTAAGTGTCGAGCCCACATGAGAAATTCGAAGAAAAAAAACGACAGAACATGCTTTCAGGAATTGGAAGAAGCTAAATTGTGAATTTAAGATTTTGCAATGCTACATTTAATAGGAATAATTAATTGATTGTGTTATAAGATTATACAAAATTCTAATAGCAAGCTAAATCTGAGAGATTGAGTTCTTCAAATTTAAAAACAAAGAAAAAATTCAGATTAATTTGCCAATTGTTTGTTTCAGTTAAGTTTTTTTTGAATTGGTGGATTGTTCTACCAGGAAACCTGAGTTGAAAATGATATATGAATGTTGTGTGGTGAGCTTGGATGAATTGGGACTAATGTGATAGGAAGACTCCTTTTTGGAGACTGTGTGAGATGCATATGATGAGCATTGATGAATGATTGCCTGAATGAAAGGTTGAATGGTTGAAGTCGGCGACTACTATGGAAAATTAGTAGAGCGACTTTGATGAAAGAGTGATTTTGAGCAGGTTGAATGTTAGAAAGAAACACGTAGCTTTTGGATTGATAATTAACAGTAACACATGTAGAAGAAGTGTGAACTGAGAAATTGAGAAGCGTTTTGGAAAGAAAGTCAAATTAAATGATGATGGAATCGTATGTAGTAAAGAACGGATTCTCCCAAAAGGTTTGTCAAGGTGTGAGGCATGGGCGTTGCCAAGCCTCAAAAGGAGGGAGTGAGTAGGACAGATAGTGGAAGATAGTAACAATACAACACTTTATGACAGTGAATTTTCCAATACATTTGGTGTTATACTGTGGTCAATTTTTTGTTCTGGTGTAGATAGGTTAGCAACACGAGAGATTTAGAGGTTCAAAAGAAAGACAGTTAAAAGAAAACATTTTTGATTTGGACAATTGCAGGCTAACAGGAACATGAGAACGATAAGAACTACGAGGTGGGATCCAATTTCATTGGGGAGATTGAGAATTCACAGCACCATACTCTAAGTCACATTTTTGAGCAAGCATGACAATAACGTGAGAGGTCAAGACATACAGATCAGGGCTTGATGTGGAACGCAGACCTCAATGAGTTGATTTTCAATAATGATACTGAAGACAACATACTGTTCGATTAAATTGGAACTATAGATAAAATGTAGCTCAAAAATAGGATGAGTTGCAGGATTTACGATATAAAAACGAGACCGCTGTTATTAGAAGAATTTGAAGTTTGGTAAACAAATGTTACCAGCAAATTGATGGAAGCAGCTACATTTGGAGATAGTCTTACAAGTTTGATGTCCCAGCCTGTCATTCTCAGTGTCAGGGTCCCTGAAACCCAATCCGAGACTTCGCCTGCAGCCGTGAACAACCACAAAATGGTGCTTGGCTCTGAAGCACCTTTGACCTTTGGCGAAGGACAAGAAAAGACTGCTGTTGTGCTTGGAGGGGGACAAGTACACTCCGGAGGAAATACAACATCCTCGGGGACGGAAAAGACAGTGAAAAGCAGAGGAACTCACAATGATGAAAATTGACTCATTTGAACAATGGACTCATTCAAGAGTGATGGATGGGGTCGCTCTGAAGCAACAACAAAAGAACACCAACTTGAGAGGGTGAAGTGCAGCAAAAAGATATGGACTTGGAGTGTCCGACAACCAAATCGCACTCCTTGCTACGGCGTTCCCAAATTTGGTGGAGTTTGGTTCAAAGTGGAAGGGAGGTTCATTGTGCACTGAGTTTGACAGAACTGAGGAGATTTGATTAAAAAAAAAAAAAAAAAAAAAAAAAAAAATTTGAAAAATACGTAGGGCTACAGAGAAAAGCATTATAATCAGAGATTGAACGGATTTGGATAAAACAAATAGGCTAAAACGGTAGGAAACAAGAGCAAGATCTGATATTTTGGCTCATCAAGCTTAAGACGTAGAGGTCAAGTTATATAAATTTTAGAACAGGACATTTGGCAGTCAGGAGGAAGCTAGGTTGCTCAATGTACCTACTCAATACAATAGTAAGGTTTTTTGTACCACAGTGGAGTTTGGATGGTCAGAAAGTTAGGTACGTTCAATTTTTGACATTCACACAATCATGCATAGGAGTCACAAGGCGACGGTTAACAAGACAATGACTGCAATAGGGGCCACCTACGACTGCACCGACATGAAAAAGTAGAAGTGAGAGAGCAGAGTATGGGATTATATGCTAAAACGTCTGCTATACAGTTACCAATACGAGATTCTATCAAAAGAAGCTACATGAGAGATGGATTAGAATCCCTTTGTCTGTGTGTTCTGTGTTTGTGCGTCATCTCTGTAAAATTGTGACAGTCTGTTGTCGTTCGTCTGAACTTTGTATGCCGTTTTGTGTATGTGTGCGTGCAGATGTGTGGGGGTGTGTGTGTGTGTGCGCACACCCTGTGTGGGTGCGAGCGTGTGAGGAGAAAGAAGGCATGGATAAGACAATCTCTTTTACACCAGGAGGCAATAAATGGGAACGCCCCTGTCATAAATAGTCTTTGTTTAAAGGGAATCATTAGGAAGTGTTCAAACTCTTCCCGCAAACACTCCTATTTGCCAGGTAAATGGGCACTACAATTGACTACGAGAGTTGCAAGCAACAGATGAAGAGCAGTCCTTGGCAGATTATATGATCAGGACGCTCAAACTGTGTCAAAGACAAATTTACTGCCGCCTGATCTTTCCTCCTCACAGGTCGACAACCCCATCAATCCAGGAGACTGGGTCTACATCAAGGTCATCAAAAGAAGGAACTGGGCCAGCCACGACGGGAGGGACCATTCCAAGTCTTGCTGACTACACATGTTGCATCCAAGGTTGCAGGACCCACAAATGCATTAACGACGACTGCTCTCCAGGAGGAAACTGGATGGGGGCTTTGGACATCACCGCTGTGTGCCAGGATGAGAGAGCCGTTTTCAAGGTGTAAGGGCTCTACTACCGACATGGCTGCACCATCGGACGGGACCTACTTCATCCAGAGTTTCAGAAGCACTGCCTCACCTGCATCCTATGAGTGCACGTGCCTGTTCAGAATGGATCGTGGTTTTGTGGTCACCAGAGTTGTCCGATGCTGCCTGCCAACTGGACACGAGTGTGTGCGCCAGTGTGTGTGACAGAACACACCTACAGACTAGAACATCATCAGCTGACGAAAACACGAGCACATATACAACTTCTTAGATGTGACAGATGTGATAATGATAATGAGACGTGGATTGCGTAGATGCTGTTCTGTTGAGCATGTTTTACAGAAACTTGATGATTTAACCATCGAAAATGCTTCGCAAGTGATGGATACAATGATGTACTGTTTCTGTGTTTTTCTTTTTGTGTTTTATTGATAGCATTCTGGTCGCCTAAGGCAGAGGGGCCGTGTAAGAATTTTCCTGCTAATAACATCTGGCCGGCAGGTTTTTCGCTTACACAGTAAGTTTGATCTAGGGTGTTGAGGTAATGCCTCATCTTCACTGGAAAGTGTTGCTATCATTGTTTGTTGTTTTTATTTTTGCTGTTCTTCTTTCTTTATTATACATATATATATATATATATATATATATATATATGTTTTTTCTTACTTGTCTTTGTTGTTTGGGGTGACATAATCATATGATAAAACAGGAGGGAGATGTTAGGGTTTTCCAGGTTATCTTTATCGTAGGATTATGTTGGAATGTAGACTATAATGTTTAACCAATCTTTTCTTGCTCTCACAATGCAGTAAAATGAAGTGGTTGCTTCCTCTGCTTGAGTGACCAGCTGCAGAGGAAGCAATCAAAGTTGTTCTGTTTCCCACAACAGTGTAAAACACCCCCTGCTCTGATCTTATCAGAGGCCCGGGGTTCACCAAACCTGTCCACTCTCACCCCGACTCTGTTCCTCCTAATAAATATGCCCTTGCAGGAAGGAGACTTTCAGATTTCATTCCTTGAGGGAGTGAACTCTCCACCTGCAGGTGTCTAAAAGGACTTGCTTGTCTCTCGTGTGGTTCTTGCAAAATAAGTTGGAGTGAGCAAATCTCTAACATTTCCGATGGATTTATTGATTTGGATTGACACGGATAGTTCAATAATTGTTGTTTATATTATTGTTATTTGATATATATTTTATATATTGTTATATGGGCCTGTGGAATAATTTGAACTGCAACTGACGACGAGTCCGACGTCAGCGGCACGCCGCACACGCGGCATTGTTTACAGAAAGGATGAAGGATTCGATCAATGGATTTATTGATTTGGAGTGACACAAATGGTTTGATAATCGTGTTATTTATGTTATAGTTATTTGAATAACTTAATGTTACGTCAGGCCCATTCTCAGCTCCTCGTTTGTGTTTATGTCACGTTAGTATACCGCATCGTTTAGCCCAGTGGTTCTCAAATGGGGGTACACGTACCCCTGGGGGTACGTGGAGGTACTCCAGGGGGTACGTGAGATTTTACAAAAATATATACCGGTATTTAAAAAAAACAAGAAAAATAACAGTAAGCTAGATTGTCTTGAGAATTAGTTATAAAAAGTTTGATGAAATACAAATGTATGTTTTATATTCAGTATTCAATTTTAATCTGTAATAAACGGACTCTCCACAAACCAATAGCAGTCACCTGCGGATGCTTTGATGATGCAATGTAACATGGAGATGTGGCTAAAGTATAGCAGCGATGCTGCTGTTGAAAACACGGAGAAACAACTAAAAATGAAGGCAAAACCAGAGCCGACGAAGTACCGACAGTACATGGAAGACTATTGTTTGATGGGATTTACGTCCACAAGTTCTAACCCACCCAAAGTGCTGTGCTTTTTTTGCGGGGAGAAATTAGCCAACGGAAGCATGAAGCCGGCACATCTCCAGCGGCATCTCACCACAAAACATGCCATGTTGGTAAGCCACCGGAGTTCTTCAGGAGGAAACTTTCTGACTTCAAGTCATCCCAAGACACAATGCGAAAAGCGTCCATTACATGAGCCAAAGCCCTGAAGGCTTCTTATGCGGTTTCTTTGCTCGTAGCTAAAGCCCAAAAAACATTCACCATAGCTGAAGAGCTGCTGCTCCCCACCGCTGTTGTATTGGCCGAAACTATGCTAGACAAAAAAATTTGCGGATACATTAAAAACTGTGCCTTTGTCTAATGACACCGTTTGCCGCAGAATAGACAGAATGGGTGCAGACATTGTCGAACAAGTTGTGAGAAAACTTGGCAACTCTTTTTCACTCCAGCTGGATGAATCCACAGATGTCAGTGGAAATGCACAGCTTGTTGCTTTTGTGAGATACATTGAGACTGATGACATTTGTGAACACATTGTTAGATAAATTGTATATATATGTTATCATGCGTTCCCTAATGAGTACTTATTAATAAAGTTATTGCACAGAATGCTTGCTGTTTCGCCTTGCAGACATCACCCAGTCCACAACAAGTCAAACGATGCTGTCTGGAGCTTCCTGACCTTCTACACCTCTGGGAATCCAAGAAAGTTGTTGATGTCTGCACATGTCATTTTGTCTTTGCACTCTTTTCACATGACTACTTTGTTTCACATAGCATTTTGTCCTTGCACACTTTTCGTTTCTCATGGGAGCCTGTCTGCGACTTCTAGTTTCACATAGAATCTCGTTTCTTCTCTCATGAGACAAAGCCCACGCTTCCCCCCCCACCTATCAGGGGCTAGTCTCACATTGTAGGTAGGGCATTCCTGAATAAAAAGAGAGGGGTGTAAACAGACCTTTAGTGTAGTCGGATTGATGTAAGTCTGGATGCACTCCTCGCGAGAAAAGACTCAACATTCTGCCTCACTGGTTTTGTCTGCTGATCCTTTTGCTGATTCTGAACCTAACAGATTTTTGGGGGCTCGTCCGGGATCTCAATAGACCTATTTCGGGATTCCAGCTGACTTTTCGACCCAGGACAAGTCCTTGGCCAAGGCATATAGAGGAAACCCTTTTCACGGTGCTGACTCGATCAGTCAGCAGGACACCGGAGTGGTTGACGAGATCATCCGAGGAGAAGGCCCAGCAGACTGTGAGTACGAATCTTGATTCTGTTGAAAGTAATGAAAGTGCAGTGACAAGAGGTCACTTAAAACCTTGACAATTCTAGACCCTATCAAGTGCAATTAGAAACAGTAAATTCCGCTGGGATGATGGAGTCCCCTGACTGATAAGTCAGTTAAATTCCATGGGAGAGCGGACCCATCTGTTTTCTAAAGAAGTACAGGTAATTTGGAGCAGTTAAATTCCGCTGAGGTGTCGTGGGCCTCCTAATTAACCTTCCTAATGTGTTAGCTGTCTGCTGCCATCTGTGGTGTTTTCTTAACTCTTGTTTAGCTGGTTTGGCTTCTTTATCCGTGAAAAGAATAGGGTTTTTCTTACACAATAGGAAGGTTAAAGAGTTTAGATTTTGTTAAAATCCACGGGAGGGCGGGCTCCCCTGCTTGCCTGTGAGACGATAAGAATGCGCATCGTGTGTGTGTGTGTGTGTGTATGGTTTGACTGAGAGTGATCTCATTTGAGCTCTCCTTTATGTAAACAGTGGTTTTGTGAGAGCAGAGGAAAGGAGACTTACCACTCATTGAATATTTTACCACTGTCCTGTGAATTAAGTTGGCTTTAGGACACTGTAGGTGCCATTCGAATTGCCAACTCCGAAATTTAGAGAAATAAACCATGGGAAAATCAAATAGCAAACAAAAGCCGCTACCCCGACATGAATTGAAATGCAAGGGGTCGGCACCGACAATATAAAATATCTTGACAAATGCATATTTTGGACAGAGCGGGTTGCATTATGTGACGTGGCGGTGGCGAGGCTCTCCGCACTTCAGTTGCTCCCCCCACCCTTGTTATCAGCTGGGAAGATTGTCATGTCTATGTTGTGGGCCCGTGTGTTCGTTTCTGTGTATATTTGTCTTTGTGTATCAGTTCGTTATAAAGGTTGGAATTGCGTTGAATTAGTGCACGAAAACGGTGTGCTAGACAATGGTTTATCAGATTTGCATTGTTAAATGTAAAAATTTGAAATTATAGAAAAATATGACGGTTGTGGGCAGAAACTCGTCCAACGAGGAGAGTGCCCAGCCCTCATAAAAATGTGAGAGTAAGAGAGAACATAGATTGTAGAATTGGATAAGATTAAATTATGATTGCAGATTTTAAATTTAGGAGGAATTATTGATTGGTTATGACATAAGACTATACAAGGACACATGTAAGGACAAGTCAAAGATTTGAATCACTTAGAGTTAAAAACAACATTGCAAGGGGGGCACTTTTTATCAAAAGAACACCAAGTAGTGGGCATTCGTGATTGGGATTGAATTAAGGATAAAATTAGGTCAATGATTAGAAATCAATGGTGCTCTACACAAAAAGGCTTAAATTTTAATGGGGAAATATTTGGAGTACTGTGTTGGTCTACATAGGTCATGGGCCTAGTTTATTTGGTTTTGATTGTGGTTTGGGTTTATTTTGTTTATTGTTAAGGTGTTCCTCGTTATTCTCTTATCCCCTGCATTGCAAATGTCTTCTTGATGCAGATAGGTTAACAGGCTGGGACTTTAGTGAGGAGATAATTTGTCGATTGATGGGGGTTAGTAATTGTCCAAATTCTAGTCACATGTTTTGAGGGACCACAGCAACAACATTATATTTAATTTCCAGGCCATTATTTGGTATGATATGACAGTGTCTAGCTGTTCTATCAACAAAATGTGAGAGTGAAGGAGGAGGGTTGATTTGTAATCTGACATTTGGGTCCCATTTTGAAGAGTCTCGCGCAGGAGCATAGATTGTTTTTGTTTGTTTATTTTTAAAGATATATTTAACAGTTTATCTCGGTGCAGTAAGGATATAGCAATTTTGCAAGACTTAAAATTAAAAATTAAAAAGCAAAATTACATTCTCATTTTCCCAGATGAGAGGAAAATCGAAAGATAAGGAAGACGAAGAAAAGATAAAAAAGAACTTGCTGTTGCACAGACAGGAAGATGATGACAGTGTCAGCACGAGCTCGCTTAAAAACCGCAGCTGAGAATGTGATGAGTGAAGATGAGAAAAATGATCAAATTACAAAGACAGATGTTGTGGCACGGCAAAGCGAACCATCCTTTCCGTCTTTGTACCCCAAATTAAACAACTCATTGCTTCCTATAATTTGAGAGGTGATGAAGTACAACAGGTTTTCATGGCATCCTTAACCAAACATTGGGCAAGCGTTAAAGGCACCTGGAGTCCTTTCGATCTCCAGGGCCGTCCATTGGAATATAACGGGGTGCCATTACAAATACAAATTGACCAACTATTGCAGGATAGAAATAATATTTCAACGTAGAGCAAATTACACAGACATTGGCCGGACTAAACAAAAACAAGATAAGTTGTTTGAAGACTTTAGGCACAGACCAGAAAGAGTGTTCAACTGATGTCTATGATCAACAACTCAAAAATGCTCTACATGCAAATTTGCGACCAGTATTATGTCAACGAATAAATTCGACAAATTTTTTCCCTATAAAATGGTGCCGTTTGGGTTTGAAGTACATAGTCGCTTCAAAGGAGGAAAAGCATGATTTCAGATACGCGATTGATCTATGAGACGGCTATCCCTTGTGCCAGGGGTGTCAAACTCATTTGTTCGCGGGCCGCGGTTTAGTCATGGCTTCTTTTGGAGGGCCGGTATGACTGTCATGCCTGAATAGATGTGTGAGCGCCTCATATTGTGGGAGCTGCAGAACAAGCTGACGAGTACCTCGCTTTCAAATCAGACAAGTAAAAACTGGTCTAATATTTGAAATTTAACATATTACTAAAAGTGAAGATAATTTGCGATTCGAGTGATGGCACATGAATATGAAGCACAATTTGACACCTGTGCCTTATACAAAGGTAAAGTTGGATTGGGATGAAACGGATATGGACATCCGCATATTCCATTAGAGTTTAAATTGCTTGCGATGTAATTACAAATTAGTTAACACCTGTGTGATTGATTGATTGATTATTGATTGATTGATTGAGTGAGTGAGTGAGTGAGTGAGTGAGTGAGTGAGTGAGTGAGTGAGTGAGTGAGTGAGTGAGTGAGTGAGTGAGTGAGTGACTTTTCTGTCGCCTGCGCGTCATCTTTCTTGCATGGCTACGTTGCTGTCTCAGCCGCATCTGACCATTGAAAGATGCACGACACTCAATCCTGCCACTCTCATTCCCCTTCCTGACGACGGGGAATTCCATGATTGTGTCGATGCCGCCCAACAAATTCCAAAGGCTCGGCCTGATTTGGAAGATACGCCTCTGCCGGATGGTCATGTGGTTTTGTTGATGGGTCTTCTAAGAAAAATGAATCTGGTGTGACCCTTACTGGGTTTGCCATTGTTACTGCCGACGTGGTTTTGGAGGCTGCTAAACTGCCATCCAATATGTCTGCACAGGCCGCTGAGCTCATTGCTTTGACTGGGGCCTGCAAATTGTGTGCAAACAAATCCGTCACTATCTGGACTGATAGTCGGTTTGCTTTTGCTACAGTGCACGTTTTTGCTCAGCAGTGGAGCAACTTCTACGGGGAGGCCCGTCACCCATTCCACACTTCTAGCTCAGCTTTTGGATGCTGTCCAGCTACCTTTAAAGGTAGCGGTTTGCAAATGTGCTGCTCACACTGCGAGCTCTGATCCCGTTTCTCTCGGTAATGCTTTTGCTGACAAATCCGCTAAGGCCGCTGCAGAGGGCCTGCTCCATGTCCTCTCGTCTCTCACAGCTCATGATTCGATGTCACACATCTCCCCTGATGTGTTGCTTGACATGCAGTCTCAGAGCCCCTCCCAGGAACGGCTCTCTTGGGAAAAACGGGGTGCAACTAAAAACACTGTAGGTCTTTTTGTGTGACCTTTGGGCAAACCTGTCTTGCCTCGTAATTTGTTCAAATGGGCTGCTATTTCGAGTCATGGGGTCACCCATGTCTCGACGGGGGGTATGGTGAAACAAGTTGAAGCTATTTATACAACATACGGCTTTGCAGCTTTTTCACAACAATTTTGCAGAGCGTGTTTGATCTGTGCTAAACATAACCCACAAGGCAATTTAAGACCTCAGAGAGGGAAATTCCCGACTCCGTTGTATCCGTTTCAGACAATACATATGGATTATATCCAATTACATAAATGTGAAGGGAAAGAATATTGTTTGGTCATAATAGACGCATTTTCTAAATGGGTAGAAACATTTCCTACCAAACATGCTGATGCACTCACGGTGGCAAAGGCCTTATGCAAAGACATCATTCCACGATACGGTATTCCAGAAAAAATTGACAGCGACAATGGTCCATATTTTGTAAATCAGATAACATTGGGAGAATGTTCCACATAAATCTAAAGAACCATTGTTCCTATCGTTCACAATCAGTTGTTGAGAGATCTAACGCGACTATAAAAAACAGATTAAAGAAATGTATGGA